>NW_027555847.1:163843985-164091485 GCF_003287225.1 Phascolarctos cinereus | reverse complement strand
GCATTTAAGACTTCCCTCTGATATTCAGTGATTGTGAGACCAAGGGAAAGCCACATAAATTCTCTGGGCCTCAGTTTCTTCAGTTTAAAGTAAGGGGGTAAAAAAAATAAAGAGTAGTAGGAGATGGGTAGTAGAAGATAGCCCTCAATGTTCCTTCCAGTTATCAATCTAACTTATAATCTATAAAAATTCATATTAAAATAGGCTTTAAAAGTAACATAATGCACATGTTGCTCAATGTCATTTCATGTAGAAGCTAAAATAATCACCTTCCCCCTCAATCAAGGTAGTAATTCACATGACCAACATACTTTATTGCTTAAGTTGAAAAAAAAAATAAAAGCATGTGGGGATAGTAGAGATGTCTGTTGCTGTTCCTTTAAGAAGCTCTCAGAAACACAAATACTGCACTAGGCAGTGCTCTGCCAAGTAAGCACTTAGGAAAGGTTAGAAATTGAAGCAATGAACTTCAATGTGATATACTTCGCTCTGTTGGTCGAACATGATGTTTAATAGGAGAACGTTTTTCTTCCTCACCTCCCATCCTCGTCTAGGCCACCAGACTGCTGGATCCTTCATTGACTCACAATTCTTTGTTCTCCAGCTAAATCTGATTTCATCTTAGTAGTCCTTTCTACTCACTTTGAACTGTCTGTTACTTGCTCTGATTTGGCCCTCCTCTCTTCTGCCCTGCTTTCCTAGTTGTTAAGGTTGTAGATTTGGAAATTCCATTTCTTAGGACAATAACAGTGACTTCTTTGGAGGATAGGCATTAGGAGAATCTCAATCCATAATAAAGGCAAAAAAAAAATCCAATTTTGATCTCTGATTTATTTGGTATCTTCATAGATGCAGATCATCAAGTTGTCTGTAACTTAGAGCCTGGAAAGGGTTGCCTGGGATAGGGAGGTTGTTATTTGCCCAGGTCACAATGCTATTATGGGTTTAGCAGGTAGGACTTGAACTCAGGTCTTCTGATGCTCTCTACGATGCCATGTTGCCTGTATCAAAGGATTCAGGCCAAAGATAGCTAAGGCAATGAAGTGATAGTGTCCATTTCTTAACTGACCCCTTTTCATGCCCATTATAAATTCTTCAGAAATAATGAGGCTGAAAACACAAGAGTTTCTTTAAAAGACCAAGATCAATTCTGCCATTCAATTCTACTACTCCATTTGCCCAGGTGCCTTTCTTTAAGCACATTATATAAGGTATTTTGCCTTGCATAATTTTTGTTTAATCTTGAGGTTTTTTAGTCAGTCCTCTAATTTCAGAGAGTTAAGTGTCACTAACAGCAAGGAAACTGGACACAATTACGTCAGACGTCCATTATTTTTAGCCAACATCGGTCCCACATTATGTTTTGGGAAACTTGGCAATACAGTGAGCTCTCAAATCATCTGCATTTCCAGTGCAGATGACAAATTTCTTCCTCAGGTTTGCTGCTAGTTTTGCTCTCATGATCTAAATGGTCCATCAAGCCCTCATTAACTTTTTTTCTGTGAGCAACTGTAACTCCTCCCCCTCCACACCCCCCACAATTTTTCATAAGATTAGATGATCGCCAAACTAAATTCCCCATATATCAGTCTACTGGACAGTCTCTAGTTCAAGTTTTTCTCTATCTCCACCTCTTAAAAAAGTCCCAAAAGGTATACATTTATAAAGGATAGAGTCATCATTCCCTTTCAAAATAGACTGATCTTGATTTTGTGAGTGTAATACACATAGGTAGCTTTTCTCTTAGAATTTTTTGGGAGAGAGAGAGGGAGGGAGAGAGAATTGGTTTGGTTTTCTATAGCCCACAGCTTCTATTGAAAAGAGGAAAAGTAAGACCCCACCTTTAGAACAGAAATGTATCAAGGAAAACTGTAACATCTCTCATACCAGAATCCTCCTCTCTACCCATATACTTGCATCTCTAGCTCACATCGTGATTACTGAATCAGCTTCCTAAATTCAACTCATGGCCTTCTATCTCTTCCCTAGCTGCTGAAATAATCTTTCTAAACCCTGACTATAATACTCCCCTATTCAAGATGCTCCAGTGACTCTATCCTGCCCCTAGGATAAAATACAAACTCTTTAGTTTGGTATTTCAAGCCCTATCCAATCTGGCTCCAGCCTGGCTCTTATTCCCTCCGCGCATTGTCTATTCAGTCAATCACCAAGCATTTATTCAGTGCATAGAACATTCCAAGCACTATGACAGAAGCAGGAGATATGAGGACAAAAACAAAACAATCCTTGCCTTCAAGGACCCATACTCTATCAAATTTACATGCCATTCAAACTGGCCTTTTTGGTGGGTCTCAGCATCTAAAAGACATCCTGCTTCCCTTTGTTAGAGGCTATCTCCCTCTGTACTTAAAACCCACTTCCTTTTGACCTTTACTTCATAGAACCCAGAGCTTTCCTTCAAGGTTCAATTCCTATTACATTTCCTAAGGGAAGCTTTTCCTGATCCCTTTAATAATTAATGTTCTCTCCTAGCCTATATATGTCTATATGTCTATACACACACATCTATCTATCTATCTAAACATCAATATATATATTACAAATAAACACATCAATAAAACTATATATACATACACAGTTTTACTGATATGATTTTACATATTATACAATCTTACATATTACACAAATTTACAATAAAGCATATTGATGTTTTATATTACATTTTCAGATTACCCCTCTCCTTGAGAGCTCTCTTGTAACAGAGTGAAACAGCTGAGCAAAACTAACAATAAAGTATCTTTATCCAAAAGTATATACGGTATTCCATATCTGTTGTACTCCACCAACCTCTCTATTTAAAACAACAACAACAGGTTTTTCAAAAACAAAACGAAAAAAATTAGAAATCTATTTTCTCTCACTCCTATATCCCATGCCATTAGGAAGCAAAAAAAGGAGGAAAAAAAACCTAAATTCCTTGTAACAGATATGTATAGTCAAGCAAAACAAATTCGATCCATGGCTGGATAAAAAAAAATACATGTCTCATTCTGTACCGTAAATCTATCACCTTTCTGTCAAGAGGTAGATGTATGTTTCAGCATCATTCTTCTCAAATCATGGATGGTTATTATACTGATCACAGTTCTTATAGTTTTCAAAGTTGTTTGTCTTTATGGTGTTATTGTATAAATTGTTCTCCTGATTCTGCTTGTTTCATTTGTCATCAGTTTCTCAAAGTCTCTTCAAATTATCATATAAATGATATTCTTACATCATGTAATCCTCTCTCCTTCCCCCAAGTGCAATAGAAAGTTCCTTGAAGGGAGGGACTGTTTTCTTTTTCTCCTTGCCTTTTTCCCCAGGCATTACACTATGCCTTCCAAATGCTAGGCACTTAGTAAGTGCTTGCTGGAGCAGATTGCATGTACAACTGTTCAAAATTAATGTGAATCTGAAGTTCCCTGAAGTCTCGGATTCTAAGAGGCAGCAAAAAAAAGAAGCAGCATATTTTAGGCATGGGGGGATAGCCTGAACAGAGGTAGAGGCAAGAAATCACAAGAAAACTTTGGGAAACTACAAGTATGCTGTGATTATGATTGTGTGGTTTGCCATTTCCACTAAAACTCCACTTTAGGGGCAACTAGATGGTACTAGATGATAGAGCCTGGAGGCAGGAAGACCTGGGTTCATTTCTCCATATACTTATTACTGTGTGACCCTGAGCAAGTCACCTAACCTGTTTACTTCAGTTTCCTCAACAGGAAAATAGAGATAATAATAGCACTTACCTGATAGGATTGTCCTGAGTATCAAATGACCTAATTGTAAAGTGCTTAGCACAGTTCTTGGCACATTGTAAACGCTACATAAATGTTAGCTAATATCATTATTATTATTATTACTATTATTATGCCACATCACGGTATATGGCAATGACTCTAGATTCTATGCCAGTGGAGTAGTGATAGCCACCAAAATCTGGTAACTCCTACTGGTCACAAAAGTCTTTAAATATAGGCACAGCAAAAGACTAAGTTGTTGATCAAGGGCTAACCTAGCTTAGTGTGTATAGACTCATTCTCAGAAGGCCGGCTACTGACTGTGATGAATTTTCTTTGCCGCAAGTACTCAAACAACACAGTAGACTAGAGGCATGGAGATATAGCCATCCGAATTGCTAAGGGAGGGGTGCCCAAAATGATGAAATCACTAATGCTAGAAGTATTGAAGTGATGTGTTTTGGAATCAATATATCTGTGGCTTGGAATCAAACTCATTCTAAGCCAACATGTGGTATTTATACCAGATTGGCAAATACTGATTTCATCACCATTTCCCCCCTGTGTATGAGGAAAGCATGTGCGGAAGATGTTAAGCAGATAGTGTTCAAAGAACAGAGTGAGAAATAATTGAAAAATAAAAATAAGGAGTCATAACAGTGAGTCAACCTCAGGTATGATTAATTAACTCAATTCTTGTTCATGCTGTATAAATTAAGAGAACATACTTTCTAGAACAGCTGGGGAAATTTGCACAGCTCTCTCCTGACATTTCCATTTTAACCTTAGATAGCATTGGATCTGCTCTTAAAATTTGGTCTCATTTTGTAAATGTGCCAGCTTAAAGGGGGGGGGGCTGAAAGGGGAAGAACTTGGCAATGCTAAGCACTTAGTGGAAAATATAAATAATGGATTTGCTATATGTAAACCTGTACAGATAAACCCAAGGGCTAAAAGCCATAACATATTTAATTTATGGCCTAGGGTCCTTAGAGATACATTTTAAGCATGTCCTGCAATCTTGAAATACCTAGTTTTCTTAGCACTAAATGACCTTTGTTGTGTTGTATGTGAACACTGAACAGAATTTAGTGATCTCATTTTTTTTCCCCTTTTCCTTCAAAAATCATAACATTTGATGATCATGGCTCTTAAAGCAAAAGGATCACTGCTGCTAGGTCTAAGCCACTGGGGGAGGTGCAAAGGCTGGTTATGTAATTAAAGGTGATGTCAGAGGTCAGTATGCCAGGGGAACTTTAGCAAGCCTCAAATAATAGCTGTTAAAGGTCTGTTTTCTTTGGAGGGAATGCTCTTTACGCTTGTTCTGTCATGTACCCACTTATTAAATACTCCATTAGGAAGAGACTAAGTCTCTCCAGTTTGAGATCAAGAAGATACGACCCCTTTCTACCAGGTCTCCCCTTCCCCCCAACATACAGTCCCTAAAAAGTGACAAAGCTCTCCCTGGAATTTGATCGTTCCAGGCGGCTAAGACTCAAGTTGTAATTCTCTTGATGCAGCTTCCTGGTAGCTTCTGGACATAATGGCATAGCTTCCTGCTTACCTAAGGGTATAAAAAGGCCTACGTGCTTCTGTGGAGTCCAGGCCTTTTATCTTTGGCAGATATCCCAAGACTTTGTGAGTGGCCACACTCTGTCCTGCTGACCTGACCATTTTCCATATAGAGGCAAAGGGTGGCCACCTCTACTCAAGCTAAGTGCTCCAAGATCCTTATTTAATATCCTTTCTAAGCTACAGCTAAGCAAACCTCCCTTTGTTAACTGTTGAATAACCTATGTGCGTCTCATTTCAACTTAAACCAACAGAGTACCTGCCTGAGTCAGGCCCACAAATCACACCAGGTATATAGATGAGAAGCTCAGAGTTGACAGCCAAATGTAGCAGGCAACACAGTTTCACTCAGTTTCCTCCCCAAAACCTCCTTGTATCAGTTTATTGAATGGTCTCATTTCCTCTGAGCTTTTAATCTTGGACTTGAAGCTGACCCTAAAAATAACAGGTAGCCATTCTGGGGAATTCCTGACCTCAGAAGGCTGAGGTCCTGGCTTTTAGAAGCATCTTGCAGGAAAGCCACAAAACGTCTTTGGATCAAAGAACTTTGCAAGGTGGGAAAACATTCCTTCTTATTTATTCTAATAATAAACCATTACCCCAGGCACAGTTTTATTCTCCAGATTTAATAAGGTATTTTGTGAACCGAGGCATAGAAAGGAGGAAGAAAACAATTGCAGTTATTAACACGATGATTTCTATTTGTTTCAGCTGCAGTAGCAATCACTGTTACTTTCCTTCATAATCAAGGGTTATAATTGCCCCTCTTATAGTTCACTCCAAGTAGATTCTAACAGCACTCATAAAGATGGCCTGAAGGTCAGAAAGGGATTGGAATTCTTTCTAAACTAGCCCCCTGGGACAATCATTATCCCAGTTGTCAGAGAACACATACTAAGTACCACAGGGGTTTCTACTCAAATTTTCTTAGGGCTAAATCCCCACATACAGGGGGAGAAGCATGGGATGATGTTTTGCATACCATACGTATATTTCACATTGGCATAAAAGGAATGGGATGCTCTCAAGCCACCTCCAAGGTAAGATGATATGTCTGGATTGGTTTTCTTTTCTTTATGTACTCATCATTTTCTCGTTGATAAATAATAGAATGCATTTGTTCTGCAGAGTTAGAGAGCTGAATTAGAAGTCAGGAAGACCTGGGTTCAAGTCCTGCCTGTGATACACAATAGTTGTGTTAAAACTTGCTTAACCTTTCAGGGCCGTGGGCAACCCTCTGAGATGGAAAGTTACAGAGAATATGACAAGCTGCATTGATAGCAAGTATTTCCTTACCTGAGAATTACCAAAACCAATGAAATCCCTGGTCCAGTTCTTATCCCTCTCCTAAAATACAATAGACTAAGTTTCTTCTTCTTGTTCATCCTTTGTTCTCAAAGAGAACCAATGACATCATGAGCTAAGCGGATGTACTGGAAACACATATGATGGTCCCACGGTGGATTGATCTAAGCAGTTTTCTTGACTAAGTCAACATAATGCTAATACTGTCAGATAGCTGGTCAACACAGTCAAACCACCAGTCTGGCTCATACTCCCCTCTCTCCAATGCATCCTCCATTGTAGCTGCTAAGTTGGTATTGCTTAAGCATATCCTTGTTTTTAGGATAAACTGCAAACTATTTTACTTGGCATTAAAAGTGGATGAGGCTTGGGGTATAGATCATTTCAAATTGCTTACCCCCACATACTAGCTTTCCAGCCTAAACGATCAACTCCGTACTCCCTGTGTATAATATTCCAAACATTTCCCAAATGACCTCCATCTTCTCCATCCCTTGAATTCATTCCACTGTTCCTTCTTAGCTAACCTCAGTGGCTGCCTTAAATTCCCTCTTATTGTTATCCTACCCCCACTCCATATTTTCCATGTGCTTTGAGCATATTTTCTGCTTTTCTGTGCACAAGCTTTATACCCCTAGTTGAATGACAGCTGCTTCAACTGTCAGATAGCTGGTTGACACCATTAAACACCAGTCTGGCTCATACTCCCTTCTCTTCAATCCATCCTCCATGAAGCTGCCAAATTAATATTCTTGAATGCACATACTTGGTCATATCACTAAATAAACTGCAAACTACTTTGCTTGGCATGAAAGCTGGCCAGAGGCCATTTTATTTTATTTTAGTTGTCTTTGCACCCCCTAGACCTACTAAGGGTAGCTAGGTGGTACAATGGATAGAACAATGGGACTGGAATCAGGAAGACCTGAGTTCACATCCAGGCTCAGACATTTACTGGATGTGTGATCCTGAGCAAGGAACTTAACACTTGTTTGCCTCAGTTTCCTCATCTGTAAAATGAGGGCATTAACAGTACCTACATAGCAAGGTTGTAAGGATCAAATGAGATAATCGTAAAGCACTCAGCAGAGTGTATAAACGTTAGCTATTATTATTACTTGTTGTTCTGTCACTTTCAGTCATGTCTGACTCTTTATGATCCCATTTGGTGTTTTCTTGACAAAGATACTGAAGTGGTTTGCCATTTTCTTCTCCAGCTCATTTTACAGATAAGGAAACTGAGGCAAGTAAGATTAAGTACTTGGCCCATAATTACATAGCTAATAAGTATCTGAGGCCAATTTGAACTCATGAAGATCAGTCTTTCTGATTCCAGGCCAAACACTCTATCCACTGCACCACCTCACTGCCTCTATTTATTATTATTATTATTAGCACAGTACAATACATGTTATTGAATGACAATATTTCGACCCAATTGTGTAAATTCACTATTTGTATCTTACTTAAGGAAAACGTGTCACCAGAAATTTTTGTCATGCCATTGACATTTCCTGGTCCAGAGACCAGAGGGTAAGTTGATAAAAAGAAACCACGTAATAATTACTGTGGTATCATAATAAGAGTGATGAATTAATGCCATCATCTTGATTTTCCAGACAAGGAAATGGGAAAGAGGGCCTAAATAATTTTCCTGCTCAAGATACCCAACAAAACTTCCCTACCCTGTCCCTGGAGTCCTGGTGTCTTTTTGGTCTTAAGAAATCTTTCCTCTTCCCAGTTTCTCTGACTCTCCAACATGTCATCATTTAAGGAATGGGGACAATTCTGTGGCTGCAAAAGCATGAGGAGTATGCATTTTCTAATTTTCCAGTTCAGTTGTTAGAAAGGCTTTACTTTTTTTTTTTTTGGTTAGACCCTTTCTTGAGAGCTTAGTGGAAAGAGGTAAAAGAGACAAGAGGTAGGTATGTTTTTAAAGGCAGCAAACCCACCAATCTGAAGAACTCTCAGAGAAGGAGCAGGTTCCAAACAGCTCTAGAAATATAACTGCCTCATTCATGTGACCCCAAATGTAATTCTGACAGAAAATCTAGGGCATCTTCATGTTTGCTGTGTCATTGTCTATACTAATTAAGCCTCAATGGAATGACTGAGGACTCTGAGCACTTCAAATAAAAAGAAAAATAAGTCAACAAAATTTTTCCTCACCCAAAAGAAAACATTGTTACATGCAAAGTCCTGGAAGAAACTGAGAGTAAAAACCATGCAATTAAATTCTGCCAATGTGCTAGAAAATAATCCCCTGGGATGTCTTATCTGTATTTAATATTAAAATAAATATTCCTTTTATGAATATAACATTCAACATAGAGCATTTTATTTAAGTGTGTAACACAATAACAATCATGAGAAATAATCAGAAGCCACAATGTACTCCCTAAAAAGGATAAATGGTCCACCTTGGAAACTTAATGGGACATTCTGAGATATAAAGGTAATGGAGGGAACAAAAAAATTATATTTTAACCTAGTAGTCAGACTGTATGGATTCTCCAGAGAGCTAGGTGCTTTTTCGATTGCACCCTAGCATAAATCTAGCTACTTATTCAGAATGCTTTTGTTCTTTGTCTTACTAAACTGGTTCTATAAGAGTTGTTGAGAAACTTTTTGGAAAAGAAACACTCAAAGCTGAGGTTCAAACTTTCTCAGAGGGGCCTCGTTCTCCCCCCCCCCCCAATCAGTTGTTCATTAAATATTTTTTTGGACACTGAGGTTAACAAGGTTCCCAGCACTGGGGGAAAGATAGATAGAAACAAAGAGTAATTAAGGAAGAGTCATTAACTCCAAGGCATTATGGTGTCACTGGGGAGAAAAAAGAGACATATATAAGATTCTGTCACTTTCTAGTTCTATGACCTTGTCAAGTCTCTAAGCCTCAATTCCTTCATCTGTAAAATGGGAATAATAATAATTACATTTATCCAAATCACAGGGTTGTTCAGACAAAAGTGCTCTGTAAAACTTGAAGTGCCATGGAGATGTGTCATTAAGATTATAGAAGGAAAATAATATGGAATTAGAAATCTCATAGAAGACTTTAAAGAGAAGCTCGGACTTGCGCTATGCATACTTTAAAAGAGGGGCAGAATCTCGATAAAATGAGATGAAGAAGAAAGACTAGTCCAGACAGGGGTAGCAGCATGAACAAAGGCTTATCCAGTCATCAAATACTTTAAATGTAGAAGATGGATTGAGCATATTCTGTGTAGAAGCTGAAGGAAGGAAAGACTGCCTAACAATATCTCAGTGCTGCTGCTCCCAAAATGAAACTGGATGAGTTTCTCATCACTGGAAACATGCAAGGAGAGGCTGGATCACCCATTCTTCTGGTGGTATCATAGAAATGATTCCTGTGTTATGTAGAAGTTTGGATCCGGTGACCTAAAAGGTCCCTTTCCAATTCAAGATTTCTTCTAAACATAAAGTTGGAAGAACCCAAGAGTTCTTCCAAACTAATTCCTACCCTCTCACTCCTTCATGAGATCAGGAAAGATGTTATCACAGAATCCAAAGGAAATATCCTGGTACAGGGCTAAAAAAAAATGTCTCTGGATTCAGAGGACTTAAATTCAAATCCCACCTCTGATGCTTTCCATATCTATGACCTTTAGAAAATCTAAAATAACAACAACAACAGCAGCATTTCTATAGTGCTTTGAAGTTTGCAAAGCAAAACCATACTAACTCATTTGATCTCCCTGGGTCTCACCTTCCTCATCTGTAAAATCAGAGTGTGGGATGAGATTAGCTGATCTCTGAGGTCCCTTCTAGTTCCACATGTATGACCTTCTGAGAATATGAATGCCAGAAAAGACCTCAGATCCTGTCTATACCTGAACAGTTAACCTCTTCTACAATGTTCCTGATAATTTGTCATCTAGATTTCCCTGGAAAATCTCAGGGAAGTGAGAACCCTCGACCTCAACTATAATGCCACTTCTGGACAGCATGAATTGTTTGGAAACTTTCTTACATCAAGCCTAAATGTGCCTTTGTACCTTCCAAACTGTTAGTACCAACATTCTGCCCTCTAGGTCCAAATGGAGCAAGTCTAATCCCTTTTCCATGGGACAGCCCTTCAAATACTTAAAAACAGCTATCATGTCCCTGGGGGTAGGTACACCAGCACATCACTTTTAGAAAGTTGCTGACCTCATATATAGTTACCTATATATCACTGAGCGTAGAGGAGAAAAAGTTCAGGGCAGGTTCAAAGTACCACAGAAAAAATCCATCTCACTGAGGCCGGTTTGTTTGTTCTACTAGACCAAACTGGACCCTGGAGGGCAAACTCATTTCACAACGGGAATAGACAGAATCAAGCTTCCCCCCCCCCCTTTTTTAAGACTGATTTTTGCAAGCCATAGTAAAGCCCCTGGTTTATTTCAAGCTCGGTGAAACAGATTTGGTTCTAATTTGATCTGAGCAGCTTATCCATTCATAATAGAAATTAAATAGAGAAGGTTGGAAGAAGAGAAAGGTGGGCTGAGGGGGAAAAAGAGCGAACTAATGTATGTTTAAAACTCTCCCCTTAAAAAATGTTCCAAAGGTGAGCAGGAGGAATTTAGCTAGTAGGGTTAAGAGGCTTAAATGTCTTTTCTGTATCAGATAACCAGTGTGGACTGCTGCTTTAAAAATGACTTGAGCAAAGTCTGATTTTCCATAAAAAGTACTTTGTAACAGAAGACCCTTGTCTTCTTTTTCACATAAGCCCAGGTCCTGTCAATTCACACCATTACACTCCATGAGTTACACCTGCCATTCCTATGTTAAACACAATAGTTAGAAAGTGATTGTTAGGTTCACTAGGTTGTCAAACATATATGAGATTTCATATTACTCCCTTTCAAGCACTCTGTGCTTCAGTAAAATCAGCTAGGTACTCACTATTCCATTTACAAGACATTTAATCTCCAACCTCCATGCATTAGCACATATGATTCCCCTGTGCCTGGAATGCTCTCTCTCTGTCTCTGTTTCTCTGTCTCTGTCTCTGTCTCTCCCTCTCTCACTTCAAAGGGCACCTAAGAAATCATGTCTACATGTATTCTTTCTTTCAACGTCCCACTTCTTATTTCTCCTCCCTTCTTGAAATTACTTTCTATAAATTTTGTACTTACTTATCTGAGGACCCACCATATCTCTATTCCCTTTCTCATTAAGCTTTTTGAGGACAGCCAATGTTTTGCTTTTGCTGTTGCATGCCCAGGGCCTAGCTCAGTGCTTTGCACAGATATTTAACAAATGCTTCTTGGATTTAAATGGAAGTTAATATAATAAAAAAATACCTTAAGGATTTAACACCCAGAACATGAGATAATAAATCACTAGATCAGCACAAGTGACTAGGCCAATTGGATTACTAAGAGCTTGATGGTTATTTTTTGTTGTTTCATTGTTGGTTTCCTTTAGTCAGTCCTGTCCAGGGCAATGACCCTAGTGAGAGTGGCATAAGTACTATCCAGAGGAGTGAGGAACTGCATCTATGAAGAAGTGTGTGGTGCTATGGAAGGAGTCCCTAGTCACATGATCTAGGTTCAAATCCTATCACTGCCACTTTTAAGTTATATGACACTGAGCAAATCACTTAACCTCTCTGAGACTCAGTTTCCTTATCTCCAAAATGAAGGGAGTAGACAAGATGGCCTTCCAGCTATTTTCCTACTATCTTATAATCATGACTCCCTGTATCCTACTCAGTTTCACTGAGATGTAGTGATGCCCTCCCACACTCCTGAAGTGGGAGATATCTTCCCATAAGCAAGTATAAGATGGTGCCATAAGGACAGTGGAGGACAGGAGGGGGTGGGGCAGGGGGAAGTTGTTAGGGTTCAAGATTTTGGGGAGGTTACAGGGCCCTATGAGAAATCTGTCAGGGATTTCCGATGAAACCAGTTTAAATTTGTGCAATTTTCTGTTCTAAATAAAAGATCTCTCTGTCTGTCTGTCTGTCTCTGTCTCTCTCCGTAAAAGTCACTGTTTGGAAAATTAGTAAAGCTGCTGGTAAATTAATTTCATTCCATTCTACAAATGTGTGCTGGGCCCCTCTCATGTGTGAGATACTACATGAGGAACTGATGATACAGAGAGTCATAAGACATTGCCTCTCTTAAGGAGTTTGCCATCTGCTAGGGGAGAGTAACTTGAAATCAGAAAGCCACAGAGATCAGGGAGAGGACAGATAGGGAGAGACATAGCATAGATGTCTGTGTTTATACACATACATATGTTTTACTATCCAAAAATCAAAATGGAAATGTTCTTATTAAAAGTACAAAACCTGTCATCTCTTAAAGAATAAAATGTGAGAAAAACCTCCCCAAATTGGGGAAACACAGATTATGTGGTTCTGGACACAGGAGGGAGGGTCTATCGTGTGACATTTTGGGTTAAGATCTGAAATTGGTGATGAGTTAACACTGGGGGATAGAGGCATGGTTTTCTTAGCTAGGCAAAAGACCTAGGAATGGGAACTTCATGGTTGAACAAAGAAATCAGGAGCAGTCAAATAACTCCTTTGCACTGAGAAAGGAACTAGGATTTGAGAAAGTTCTCAAAAAAAAAAAAGAAAGAAAAAAGGTAGTTCAGAAAAACTAGCCAATACTTTAATCCAGTCTGGCAATATCCACTATGTTACACACCCATAGTCTCTGTAAAGTAGGGAGGGAGATTTTGTTTTTCATACTTTGAGCAAACATTTATAGACCATTACTTTGCATTTGACTCCCATGTTGGTCAGCTAACTCCTACAACTCTGACCCCTTGGATCATTCAGTTTTTCTGTGATGGGCTCCAGGTAAAAAATTCTCTCTCCCTAGCTACACAAACTTAACAAAAAGCCAAACAAAACAAAACATTAAATTGGGGGTAAGCTCAGAGCCAATGGGTGAATGGGCAGACAGGAATTACCACAAGTAGATACTGAACCAAATGCTTAATTGGATCATAGATTTAAAGCTGGAAGAGACCTCAGAAAAGAAAACAGAAAACAGAAGCCAAGGGAAACAATGAAAACCCAAAAGATGTATGGGAAGGCATATGGTTCAACCTCCTCATTTTAGAGAGGAGAAAACTAAGGCTAAGAGAAATTAAATGACTTGCTCATGGGCACACATCTCTAGATAATCAAGTAGTTGTTGGTGAGAGACCTGCTATGTGCCAGATACTCTGTTAGGTGCTGGGAATAGATACAAAGGGAAGTGTATAACAAAAGCACCTTCCCTCCTTGATGCACCCGAATTTGGCTTGATATCTGTATACTACTCAGCGTGAGGGTGGAGTTACCGGTAATGGACAATTATTATAATGGGATCTGTCGCAGAGCATTTGAATGAAAAATATTGTTTTTTCACTAAAAGGCTCTGGCAGTACATATTTCTCCAAAACAAAAGCTGCCAGTTTCTAATTTGCTTATGACTTAGATTTTTAATCCTTTCATCTTAAGAACAAACATACAAAAAGAATTTTTTTTTGAATTATATTTAGGTTTTAATCAGATCTCATTTCCTGAAAAGTAGGAGGAGCTATAGTCACAGAAGTAGCTCCATTGTGGGGATAGCCAGAGTGGGGTCAAATTGAATTTAAAGGGGAAATTTTTTTTTTCTACATTCAGTCTTCAGTAAAGCTAAGGAGCCACATTAACTTCAATAGCAAGTGTCTTGAGTAACGACAGAGCCAGTCCAGTAAACTTTGCTAAAACCTCATTTAGCAACCACTAGCAGTGCAGCACGTAGAAAAGAAGCCTGTTACTAATTACACTAATGAGTAAAAGATGAATTACAAGTCCCCAAGGACAAGAAGGTGGGATGGTGTGTGTCAGACAGTCGAGTAGGGACCACCATAACACACAGTCTGAGATAGGGGTGGACACAAGGCAACAGCCAATGGTGTCACTCTACCTACAACTGAATCAGAGAATTCTGTTTAGAAACAGCAATAGGTATGCTATTTCAAGTCTGCCCTCCACAGCTAAGAATTCAGTCCTGAGGTCACTGTAATTTTTCACAGGATAAAAAAGGCATCTATGGATCCTGAGGGAGCATATATTAGCTTCTTTTATAAAGCAATAGAGGTGCTTTAACAAGTCCTCATCCTATCTGATACGTGCACCATAATACATGTGCCAACAACTCTTCTAAAAACAAAACAAAAAACAAATAAACAACAACAGAATGACAACAGAAACATAACTAGGTCTGGATGACTAGGGTTTTGACCAAGGATGTCAACTGCAAAGGTCAATGATACCACTTGAAGTCCTATAGCAACAAAGAAATAGGAAAACTTATCATCTAGTTAACAAGAATAGGATAGGAATAATTAGACCTGAGATTTCATTACCTTAGGAAACTTCTAGGTAAAAAAAGTCTTCTATTCAGCATTTAATGCCCTTTAAAACCTGTCTTCTTCTGACTTTTCCAGTCTGCATACACTTTGCTTCTTTCCATGTTTTCTACTATCCACTGATGCTGTCCTGAACCCAAATCTGTGGCTTTGTACAGGCTGTCTGTACCCCATTCCCAGAATGCTTTTGCTGCTCACCTCAGACTAGCAACTCCTCACTCCCCTCAAAGCTGACCTCAGGTGTTACCTCCTACACTGCTTTTTCCTCATTTCCCAGCTGTTAGTGCCTTTCTTCCCTGAAATATCTACTTTATACTTAGGTATAGGGATTAGACCTGTGATTTCATTGGTATAAGAAACTCTCCGGTGAGGTAATTCCCTCTACAAACGAAGATCAGCATTTTAATTGCAAGAGAATCTGAGAGAGTTTTCTTAGAGTGTCAAGAGGTTAAATAACTGACCCAGGGTCATCCATCCAGTATGTGTGACAGGTGGGACTTAAACCCAGGTCTTCTTGGGACTCAAGGCCAGCTTTCTTTTTTACCATGTCATGGTTGCTTCTAGTTAACAAGAATAATTCATTTAAATAGGTAATTACCAGATGGTAGTCTAGGGTGAGCTCTTCTCTTTGTCCTAACTCTTCCAAGTGGCTTGCCCAGCATCTCTCTCATATTGGAGTCTCTTTATTCCACTCACAAGAAGATGTCTCTTGCCCTCCTCGCCTTAATTGGAGGTGTACTGTGTGTTATTTGTCCATGTATGAGGACATGTTTGACTGATGCAAAAATCTGTTATGACGATGAGTATCAATATGACACCACTGCTTACCCCTGGCCTAGTGTTAGTGACATCCTCTTCGAACTCCAATTTGCAGGAGTCCTGGGAATATCTAACAGGATGCAAGATAAGAATGCAAGATGTGCTTAAATGAGTGGGCTATTAAAGTCCAAACATTTTAGATCTTTTCTTTCACACTCAATTCAATAAGCACTTATTAATCATTGTGCTTAAGAATCTAAAAAAATCTGAGTACTCTGCTAGGCACTGAGGGATGGCAATTTGGTACAGTAGAAAGAACAATGGAGCAGGTGAGTGGTTCAGTGGCTAGAAAGCTGCGCCTGGAGTCAGGATAGACCTGAGTTCAAATGTGGCCTCAGACACAGCAAATTTCAGATGTGTGAGTATACACAGATTATTTAGCATTTGTAGGCCTCAGTTTATCTGCAATAAAATGAGGAGGTTGTATGAGACGAAAGAATGAAAGTATACGTGGATGAAAGAACATTTATTAAACTTTTACCACAAGCAAAGCCCTGTGCTAAGCACTGAGGATACAGATGGAAAAAGAAGTCTTTGTTCTCAAGGAGCTCCTATTTTAATAGGAGAGAGGACAAATATAGGAGGTTTAGTGGAACATTAAGGTGTTTTCTGGTTCTATATCTATGAATGAATGCCTCATATGCTATATCAATGCAAAGAGGAAGAGTCTTTACTCTGTAGAACTTAAGATCTCACCATCTAATACCTAATTTTTCCAACTCCATTTGAAGACTCTAAGGTATTGAATCCACACATAAAAGACTACAGATGGCTCAATATCTCCCACCCCCAACATCTCGTGTTTGCACAGGCAGAATAAGACACAGAGATGATTCGTTTGATGAGGAATGGTCCCTTATGCTGATTGAAAGCAGAGCTCATGGCTGATAAAGTAGCAGTCAGACACAACCCATTTCATTGAAATAAAGGCCTGGGTCGACATTGAGCAATTTTGCATCAGCCCATTTACATGAAGTGAGTGCCTACACAGCATGCCAATTTGATTAGAAAATGTGTTATGTGCAGAGCAAGCCCTGTCTAATAGAGGGAGAATTTGGCTAATGAAACATGGAAGTGGAAGAGGCTGCCTATCCTTCTTTTAAATCTGGAAGCCAATTATTATGATTGGATCTTGACTTTCGATATTTCTACAGGCATAATGAAACCTTGCCAAGGAATAGGAGTATAAGGAGAATGGATTGCAGTGAGGCCAGACATCATTCCCCTTGGGGACTTTTCCCCCCTGCATATTATTATTATTATTTCTCACAAAAGCCAGCCCATTCGTTACAGGAAAGAAAAAGAAAGACATCAATTTTCCTCAGAAAATACGATAATTTTATCACGACCTTGAAAATATCTTTAGCCTACGATTTCAAAACTGGTTTCTCATGGACACGAATGTCTCTATTCAATTTCAGACATTGAAGTTCAGCAAACATCTATTAAGTGCTTACCAGACGCCAGGCACTAAATATACAAAGACAAAAACAAAGACTGCACCTGTTCTTAAGGAGCTAATTTAAGTCTATTAGAAGGAAACATATACACAGATAAATAAATACAAAATATATGTAAAGTACAAAAAGAAAAGGAACATGGCATAGTGGATAGAGAGCTGTATTTCAAGTCTGGAAGACATGAATTCATCTCCTTACTCTGACATATGCTGGATGTGTGACCCTGGGCAAGTCATTAAACCTCTCAACCTTCTAAGATTTGAAGTTGCAGAGAAGGTACCAACACTTTTTAGTGGAAGTTTCTTCAGTTAGAAGTTCCTTAGACCAGTGGTATTAAACTCAAATAGAAATCAGGGGCAACTAATTCATACATAAGGATACTTGAAAGTAGTAAAATGACTTCATTTTAAAATGTAATGTTATTTATGTTTTATTATATTTTATTTATTTTTAAAAAATATTTCCCAATTACATTTTAATCTGGTTCCCTCTCATTCAGGAGCGGTGCCCTTGATGGAAACAGTGCTTAGAACAATCACACCTGGCATACAGTGGGAGCTTAATAAGTGCTTCTTGGTGATGATGAAGATGTTAGAAGGGAGGAAATAGGAGGAGTTCCATTTGGGATTAGTTGATGTTTGTCCTCCATTCATGAAGAAGACCAAATTGCATCACTATTTTGGGGTCAAGGTACAGTGCGTCCAGCTGTAGCTGATTAGACCAATACAAGGTTGGAAGGCTCTATCACAGGTCAGGCACTTATAGTCCATATGAACAATTAGAGCTCCATTTGGGAAAGGAGAAATTTGAAATACCTACAAGACAACAAGTTGCAAATATCCAGTAGGTAGCTAGTTATCTAAAATTATACCTTGGGAGATAAAAACAAAATATGTAAATTCAGGCATCATCTATAGAGAGAAGAGGGCTCAGAACAAAGCCATAGGATGCACTCCCGCATAGGTGGTTGTATAGGAGCCTAGGGGTGCTAAGAACCCCTAAATGCAAGGATACAGGGTGAAGACTGCTTTGAAAGAATTCAACCACTCATGCCTTCTTTTAGTCCAAGTAGCAAGTTTATCAGGACACCGTTTACTAGGTAGATGAGATTTCTAGTGAGTCTGAGCATTTGAAAGAACAAGACTGATATTTTATAGGGAAAAAAGACTATGGGAAGATCTGCATGGGATCTAGGAATGGCAAGTAGTGTGGAGTAGTCTGGAGGTAACAGAGAATGAAAGAATGAAGGACTGGGCTGAGTTGGGGGCCACAATGAAAGAACAGTTAAAAGGATTATTGACTGAGATGGGCCGGATGCCTCAGGCAAAAGCCAGGGAGTTGGTTGCTGAAAGTTCAAGGACCTTTTTTTAGGGGTCCCATTGCTCCAACAGCCCCATCACTGGGACATGAATCCTTGCTATTTCTATTTACAACCTGAGGAACTCAAGAATCTTACGCTCCTAAAGAACCATGGTTAGGGCCTGAAAGACCTGACTTACCTGGGGATCAGAACTTAAACAATATTCTCCCCAGCTCCAATGACTGAGTCAAAGGCTCTTGGCTATATGCTGGGGCAGGTCACACATCCCTTCTTATAGACTCTTTGGGGGAAGCATGTCTCTTTAGAGCCAAAGAGCTACTCAGTAAAGAAAGAGAGGAAGGACAGGTGGGTTGTAAAAGCATACAGTGTGGTTGTTTCTTAGAGAAACTGCTGCCTGCCCCTTCTTTCACAAGGAAGTCCAGGTCAACTCCACAGCCTTGTTTATGAAAAAGGCCCAGAGGGATCGCCCCAGGAAGGCCCTCCCTGGAGCTGCTCTGACTCTCTTGGGATGGCTGTTCCCTGGCCTCTGCATTAAGATTCAGGGCATTATCTGCTCTATGCAAATCCTTCACTGGGGTACAGCAGTAAGTGCAAGGGCCTGAGTAAGAAGAGACTGAAAGCAGATTTTAATGAACTGCAGAGCCAGTGCCAGACTGTAAACTTTGTCTAGATTTGATTAAAAAGAGGCACAATGCCCTCTGGTCACATGGGAGCCAGGCAGGCAGCTGCAGCCCACAAGGGAGGGTCTCTAAGATGCTGTGGAGGTATACATAGGTAGGAGGACAGCTTTGCCCTCAGAGCTGTCTCTCCCTTGCTCTCCTCATTTAGTGTGTTTACATACATCTGCACAAATATTATGGCAACATGTTGAGAGAGAGAGAAATTAGCAAGAGACTGTAGTGTGTACACACACACACAGCCCACATGCAGGCGCCTGTGCAGAAAATGCGCATGAGCATCCAGGGAACCCAAAGAAAAGAGTCTGATTTTTTCATAAGCAAAATTCAGTGTGTTGACTACTACCATATACCGCCCCAATATTTATTTACTTATTCAATTCTTTTTAATTGCACCCTTCGCACAACTGTCTCAGGGCACAAAAGCACAAAAATTAAAATATTAATTAAAATACATAAAACATAACAGAGCAGCAATTAAAATGCCTTAAAATAGTATATTAAAAAAGCATCAGCCTTAAAGTATTGGCCCAAGAGGAAAGGTTAATTTCACAGAATCACAGCCTACAAAAATTTTAAGTGCGCATGCACAGCATAT
This sequence comes from Phascolarctos cinereus, assembly GCF_003287225.1. Taxonomy (NCBI): domain Eukaryota; kingdom Metazoa; phylum Chordata; class Mammalia; order Diprotodontia; family Phascolarctidae; genus Phascolarctos; species Phascolarctos cinereus. Next base: position 164,071,626 of record NW_027555847.1, on the reverse strand, counting down.
GCTACAGTGTGTTATTGGTTTACTATAAAGGGCTTTGAGAATTCTCAGTGAATGCAAATTTTGCCTTCAGCAAGAGAGTAAGGAGTGAAAGCAAGACACCTAGACCACCAAGGGTATAATCCCTTTTAAGACCTTATTTTGGTAAACATATTTGAACTGGACCAATAATTTCATTCTATAGGGGACTCCCAGAGTGGAAACTCCTTTAACAAAAGCAAATTAGCCTCTGCTCAGCCATTTAATAGACATGGAATGTAGCCCAGGGCACCAAGAAGTTAACTTATTTGCCCAGGGTCAGACATTCAGGATGTGTCAGAGATGAGACTTAAACCCAGTGTTCCTTAGTCCAAGGTCAGTAAACCCAAAACATTGTTGTTTTGTTTTGATCATCCCAATAGCTTTCTTGTTTATTTAGAAATCAATGAGATGATTACAAATGAAGATTATATACTAATAACCCAACTAACTGCATTCATAGCTTTAAAAATAATTTTACAAAGCAGCCTGGCTTATTTTCATTCAGCCACATGGTTGATTTTTACCATATAGGCCTCTCCAGGGCTTTTGTCTCGGGCTAAGAAACACAGAACAGCAGCCAGCGCCTTAGCCTGATTGTCCTGCAACTGTCCATTCCTGCATACCCCAGGGCTACCCTTCTGGTGAGTACCCAGCAATGCCAATACCCCACAGCAAGCCAGCTGGGTCCGGGCCAGAGCTCTTTCCCTAAGATTCTCTCCCCTTCACAGTAAGGCCAGGTGGCTCTGGCATGCTGCTGTGGGATTTAAGCTACAATGGGGGTGCTAGACGGACAGGAATGCACTTTTTTTCCTTTTCCAAGTCCATTTCTAGTTCTGCTGCAGAGTAAATCCTTATTCCAGAGGTGTGTCCATAACAAGCCATCTTGGCCGTTTGAATCCCTGCAGCGCCATCTGCTGGTAAGACAGTCGCAATATTTCTGTTCCCCTGGAGGAATCCAATCATTCCTTCCTTCAAAGCTCAGTTTGGGCATCAGCTCAGAACCCTGGGCATTAGGGGCCAAAAGCACAGCTCATCCAACTAGCATCTTTTACAGAGCCTGGAGCTGGCCTCTATTGCTAAATGCTGGCATATGAGAACCCAGCACGATACACAGCTTTAAGGAGCTCAGCACTGCTCTTCCTCCAGAGACAAGAGAGTGGCTTGGAAATCTTGTATGCCCAAGAATCCACATTCTGGCCTTAATTTGGAAGAGGAGTATTGCCTGCATGCACTATTTGGCGGGGCTATGGCTGATGCAAGGGCAGGGCTGATACTTGAAGTAGTGCTAAATGAGGGGATATAGATGAGCTTCTTGGCTATCCTTTCCCACTTTCCTCATTTGTCAAATGAGGGGCTATTGGCCTAGATCATCTCTGAGTTACCTATAATCAGCTCTACCATTAGGTCAGTCTTTGGTTGTTGGAAAGTCAAGAGACTATGGTGGAAGCAGACATCAAGTTATGAACAGTTATTACAAAATCATTTGCAGACCAATCTCTAGACAGGGCAGCCTGTAGTTAGGGGAAGCAAGTCTCATACTCTATAGCAGTTTTTGCACAAGTGCCTATAATTATTGCCTATTATTAAAAAGTGCATGAGAAAGAAACTATGGATTATAAATTCATGGTAGATTATGTTTTAATGTTCCCAAAACAGAATAATAATTGCTAAAACTGCTTTGGGTATCAAGCTTCATTGCACTGAACTGCACTCCAAGAATTATTATTTTTAAAAAAATCACTTATGGTATGGAGATGGCACGATGTCAACAAAACGCGTTCCCAGCAGCAGTCTTCTGTGGCACCACTGAGCCTGAGTGTGTTAGTGACCAGAACAAAGGACAAGTAGCAATGTTGTAAATTAAGGTACAATTTGCAAATGCTTCATTAATATTTATTAAATGATTATTAGATGCTCTTACATTCTCTAATAAGATATTATAAAGCATGTCATTAAAATGCATTAGTAGCACATCTTAGCAAGGGATGCCATTGCCTGCTGTTAAGAAACACATGATTTTATGCAAGAGACCTTAGAGCCTTTTCCAAGATAAGAGTAGCAGAATATGATAGAAGTTAGAGATTATGATTTTGGTCAGAGTTGAAGAAGTCCTAAGAAATAGGTGTGTGCCTCCCATGAAGGCAGTCAATTGTACTATCTTCAATACATTTCACTGCTTATGATATGCTTTTCCTTTACCCACCACATTTTAGGGCCTTACACCATGTGGCCAATACCTCGGAAAAGGATAGAACCAAGACTGTTCAGTAAAGGCTTTGCACATATTTTTCAGCTCTCTATTTCTACTGTCTCTCCTCTGAGTCTTCAAAATAGGTAGCAATAGCCACAAAGGTCTCTTTTAAAGGGAATATGATGGGAGGATGGTAATAAAGTTCATACTGTTGTGTGTTTTGTTTCATTGACAATTCTCCACATACACAGATTGTCTATTCCTCCCCACCTTAAATTCAGCTATCTCAAACGCTATTTTTGAAAATAGAATTAGAAAGAAGGAAAAGAGACCCAGAAAGGCTATCCAGTTCATCGATGATAGCCTCTAGAATGCACCAAAAGTTTCTCTGGGTCATATCTCTTAGCATTTATTAAGCATCTACTATGTGCCAGGCACTGTGTTAAGCACTAGGGAGACAAAGAATGACAAAAGACAGTCCCTGCTTTGAAGGAACACATAGTTTAATGAGAAGATGACACTTCTCACTCTGGTGCTCCAATTCAGTCAGAATCAGAAAGACAATCAGAAGTATTTGGAAGTCAGTCACTGCCTTAAAGACATAGTTGAGTCAGTCTGTGTTCCCTAGCCCTACAAGGAAGAGGAAATGGGTAAAAAGAAAAAGCAAAAATGACTGTAGATTTATGAGTGCTACTCCCCTCCCCATATACACATTACACGTTCTTATGTAAGTTGCTCATGACTGGGCTATCCCCAAGGTGCCTTAGGTCTATTGGTACATTTGAAAGACTCCAACTACTTTTTGTATCTAGAGTATAAGACATTGCTAGTTTTACCATTTGGAGACACTTTGGACCTAGCTTATATTTGAGGAAGGGCTAGGATCTCCTCTACCTCAAAGTCCTCCTTTTGGGACCCCCAATGCTTAGCACAGTATGTGACACAAAGTGAAACTTAATAAAGGCTTGTTGACTGACCAGCTGAGAACTTGGTGGCTGGTTATCTTGATGGGCACATGCACCCTTCTGTGTGTGCCACTGACAGTTTGTATAACTATCAATAATTATCAAAAATAACTATCAAAATAATAACATAATTATCAAAAAATAGCAATAACTATAAAACATCCTATAGAATAATGTTTAAATGATTGTGGTGCTGCTTTTCTATTAAGTAAAATTTAGGAAGGTATGAATTTACCTACATTTAACCAAACTCTCATAACCCTTTCCAAAGCTGAGTCATCTTTAAGACATCTCAGCCCAGTCTGAATGACATATTTCATTTCCCTGGTTAGGTCTAAATGCTCAGAGTAAACACATTTGCTTCCTTAAGATGCTCGTCCTTGTCCCCCAATAATTATCTCTCTTGTTTTCCATGACCAACCTAAAAAAAAATAAAAATAAAGAGTACAGTAATGTTATGCTGCCTTATAAATGCATCTCCATTTTTCCTCACAAAAGTAGTTCAGGAAATAAGGCCAGCATTTAATTTGCTCAGAAACTCTGGGTCATCTTTTGTAAGAGAATCCACTTGGCATAGGGAAAAGAATGCTGAAATAAAAGTTGAGAAGCTTAAGTTCTAAATTCCTGATTGTGACACAAAATAGTTATATGGTTATGGACAGAGAACTTTATCCTTACGAGCCTCAATTTTTTTATCTGTAAGATAAGGAGGTTGAACTTCTATGGTATCTTCCAACAGGAAGATTCTGTGATTCTAATCTCAAACTCATATTCCAATGCAGAAGTTCCCTTCCTCAGGTGACATTACTGGGAATCATACATGCAAATATAAATTTGAAAAGAGGCATGGGATTTTTAAATAATAGGAACCAGAGGCATAACTAGGAGTTATTTTGCTTCAGCCAAAAAACAATTCAAGGGTGAGGAGGTTAGACTGTAGTGTAGAGGCTGTTGTTGTCTGTCCTTTGTTCTCAAAGAGGACCATGATATCAAGAAGATGATGCCATGACTTGCAAGTGAATTGGATTTAAGTGAGGGAGGGCTGTGCAAGGTCACCAGCCTCACTTTCTCCTCTGCAGCCATCTCGGCTCAGTGGCAAGATATAGATCAGGATGATTAGAGATGTCCCCCGATGCAAAGGGAGACCTTGGTCTTTTTAAGCTAAAGTCTTTTCAAGTTCTCACTTTGACTGAGGCAAGGCCCATTCAGTGATTAAGGATGGTTAAGAAATGAGCCAAGGAATGGCCCCTTTTATTTAATTACAACAAATGTGACTGAACTATGTGGGACTGGGGAAAAAAGGTGTGGCTGCCTAGGTGTGGTTGGTTTCCACAAGGGTGTACATAGCACAGACTAGCAGAGTGCACAGGGTGTTTACTGCAGGGAGATGAGATGGTCTCCTGGAAAAAAAAAAAACTAAAAGAAAAAAAAAAACCTCTCACCCCAGATGTCAGTTCACTGGGGCAAAACCTCATTTACTCCATGTTACTTATAGTTCTGATAAGAAAACCACAATTTTATGTCTTCCATGCCAAACGTCATTCATTTCAACATGAGATGGGAAGGAAAGAAGGGGAAGAATAAGTATTTATATAATGCCTACTATGTGTAAGCTACTGTGATAAGTACTTTTACCAATATTATCTCATTTGATCTCTGAGGTAAGTGCTATTATTATCCCCATTTTATAGTTGAAGGAAACTGAGGCATACAAAGATTAAGTGACTTGCCCAGTTAGTAAGTGTCTAAGGCAAAATTTGAATCAAGGAATTCCTGACTACAGGCCCAGGGCTCTAACCATTGTACCACCAACCACCTCACCCTTAACAAAGAGGATGTTACTTTGCATATACATGCTGTTTCAAAAGTCTCAGTACAGGTTTAAGCTTTTAAACTTAAGAGAAGACCTCTCTCTGGCATAGCTGGCTACCAACATAGTAGCTCTCTTTACCAGAAATGAGATAATTTGGGACCATATCTCTGAACTTCTGGCTTCCCCTGGAAGCACAATGATACCTGAAGCAGAATTCAGCCTCCAGTATTGCCAACACACTGATGAATGTGAGGAGGATTTTAGTAGAAAGCTTAAGCTTCTCTGATTTCAGAATTCAAATATTCAAGAATCATCTATGTCTTTATGAAATATCCATTGAAAGAAAATCTTTCAATGACCAAAAAAACCTACCACCACCACTACCACCAAACCATCTATAGCAGCCTACACTTACAAATTATTTAGTCTCATAATTTTCCTATATATCTTCCTCATTGTTGAATTATGTGAAAAAAAGACAGATGGGCAGATACTTTTGTCCTTTGTTTTGGCACCACAATTTCCCCCGAAATCCAACCTCTCCAAGCTTAAAATGAAGGGGGAAAAATTACCTGAAACCAATAGACTCCTATAAGAAACTCTGTCTGAGAGAGAATATCACACTCCACGAGGACCTTCCCATCTCTAAAACTGAGAGAAGAGAAAAATGCTTCATCTTCATTTTTCCCAGGTCCTAGATTGATCATTGCAACTGACTTGCTGTGTTGTTTTCACTTGAATAATTATTACAGGCATTGTTTATATTATTTCCTGGGACTAGTTGCTTTTGCCATATAAAATCATGCAGCTCTTCCCATGTTTCTCTGAATTCCTCAATATCATAATTTCTTATAGTTTAATAATATTCCACCACAGTCAGAAGACACAATTTGTTTTAGCCATTCCCCAACTGAAGGACATTTACTTTATTTCTAATTTTTTTTTTTGCCACCACAAAGAATATTGCTATCAGTAGTTTGGTGGGTGGGCAACTGTACTTCTTTATTTCACTGACCTAGGAGGATTTTTAAAAGTGCAATATCTAAAATCGCACAACACAAAATGTGACCCACCAGGCATATCTCACAAGTCCCTACAGGAAACAGATATGGTAACTATATTTATTGAGATTCATTCTCATTTTGGACCCTCCAAAATCATAATAACCTAAGGAAGATCTTGGCAGCAGTCATCCCCTCATTATCAATAGAGCACAGACAACACACAAAAACCCTGTGGGAGAGTTATGTGAAATACACCATAGCCCTACTAAGTAGGGGAGATGAGACTAACACAAATGGTTTTCATGCAAAGTGGAAGTGGGAAAGCAGAATACAAAGTATGAGGGCAATAATGGAGGAAAAGAACAAGAACCTTTGTAATCCTTAACAACAGGTTCCTAATTTTCAGGTTCAGATGTAGCCAGACAAATCTCTAGAACCTAATTGTTTAATAATTTAAACAATACCTATGTCCTTGTCCTGGGCAGCTGGGTGGCTGAGTGGACAGAGTGAAGGGCCTGGAGTTTAAATCTGGCATCAAACACTTACTAGCTATGTGACCCTGGGCAAGTCACTTAACCTTATTTGCCTCAGTTTCCTCATCTGTAAAATGAGCTAGAGAAGGAAATGACAAACTCCTCCAGTATTTTTGCCAAGAAAACTCCAACTAGGGTCATGAACAAGAGGACATGACTGAACAACATCTCCACCCTGCCCCAACTCCCTCCTTGAGAACCTCAAATCATGACTTCTTTAGGCCACAAAACAAGCATTTAGATTTAAGTGGAGTGTAAACAGGTGAATGATAATCTGGGTTTCATGCTACTGAGACAAACCTGTACCTGGCTGTTAGACTACCCAAGATCTCCATTATTCATAAATATTTCCAATGGTAAGGAAAGATGGAAAAGAAACCTGCTTGCCCGGGAGACAGGATCTGGCTTCTTGAGTTAATTTCCAACTTGCATTAAATTAAATCTCAGAGTATCTGACCAGGTCTTTTGGAAATAGAGTGGTATGGGACTTTCTGTATTTTTTCAAACAGATTTACAAGTATGCTTCAATTCTGGCTCTAAGCACCAGTAATGTCTCATTTTGTAATGTGAATAATAATCCATGCCATTCTCCCTCCCCTATCCCAACTTATATTTTGTCAACTGGATTTTTAAAATATCCTCTTTTTCTTAATAAATGAAGAGGAGAGTGTGGTTCAGTGGACCAAGTGCAGTATCTAGAGTCAAAAGACCTGAATTCAAACCCTGACAAAGCTAGGCCAGGCTTTTAACTTCTCTGGGCCTCTGTGTTTCCTCATCTACAAAACAAAAGGATTATCAGTCAGTCAGCTGGGGCGGGGAGTGGGTGGGGGAACAGATGACACAGTTGATAGAGTGCCAGGCCTACAGTGAGGAAGACTCATTTTCCTGAATTCAAATCTGACCCTCAGATACTCATTAGGTGTCACTTAACCCCGTTTGCCTCAGTTTCCTCATCTGCAAAATGAACTGGAGAAGGAAATGACAAACCACTCTGGCATCTTTGCCAAGAAAACCTCAGATGGGGTCATGAAGAGTTAGACATGACTGCAAAATGACTAAATAGCTAGTCTTTATCCAGTGCTTAGTATGTGCCAAGCACAGTAATACAAATACAAGTGGAAAGAAAGACAATCCCTGCCCTCAGTACACTTACATTTTAATGAGAGAAGACAAAACATAAAAGGAAGATGAAAAGCCATGTCCTGTGTGTTTTGTTTGTTGGGTATGTGTGTGTGTGTGTGGGGGGGGGTGTTGACAAAGGAGGCTATGGTAGAGGAAGTCCAGAATACAGTATGAAAAGGAATGAGACATAGCTGGTTTGGGTGACTTCCTCAAATGAAATTTCTGGGAACAGCCAATCAATCAGAGAAAGGGGTGACAGGGGTGGATCCCAAGACTAGCTTGAGGCTTCAGGATGAAGAACTGGGGCATGGTGGATGGAGTTTGGAATGCAACTTAAAGAGAAATGCGACATGGCTGGCCTGAGCACTTTCCTTTAATAGAGGTTCTGAATTTCTTGAGGTTCCCAAAGTGGGTGATACCACCAGTTGGGGGCACTAGAACAATTGGCTGGGGCAGGGGGTCCCCTCGGGCACTAGTAGCCTCAGGTGCAATTGAGTGGCACTGAATAAAAATAAGGAGGCAGTAGAAGCATAAGGAAAGAAGAGAAGAAAATTTTGAAAACCTATTCATATGTGTTTCATCTGTTGTGTAACAGAGTTAAAGTTGTAGTTACTACATTATTTTCCAAATAAACACACAAAACTGAAATTATAACCTATCAGTGGTCAAGTCCAAAGACAGGCCTTAACAAGCAAGTGTTGGCAGACAAGCCTGTCATGCATTGCCTGGAAATTCAACATGCATTGGCAGGAATATGTGCATGTAATGACTTGTTTACACTACAATACTATATGGTTACATGAGACAATATTGTGTCATTAAAATTTCAATGCATGAAAATCCCCTACAAATTTACAGTGAATTATTACATTTAAGATGCATCATTTAAAAAAAATTTATATTTTGTTGAAATGATGCAATTTTAAAAAAAAAGTTAAGGGTTAAAGAAAGTAGATTTCCAGGGCAGGCAGGGCATGCTGAGTAAATTTTTTTAAGAGGGTGGTAGGCCAAATAAGTTTGGGAACCTCTGGACTATATGTTTATTGGGAGGTAGCATGGTATAATGGAAGTAATATTTTCTCTAGAGTTTGGTGACATCAGTTCAAACCTTATCTTTGATACTTACTATGTATATAAATTTGGGTAAGACGCTGGAGTTTCATTGGCCTAAATTACCTCAACTAGATATTAAGAAGTTTAGACTGGATGACCTCTAAGGTCTCTTTCAACTCTAGATCGATGATCTATGACCTATAAGTTCCCTCCTAGATCTGAAGTCTATAAAGGAAACCATTACAATCCAAAAGTCAACTTATCATAGTCATCAGCTCCTTCCTTGTCATAGTCCACCCTCTTCCCTCCCTGTCATTCTCCTTGTTCCTCCCTTCCTCTCCCTACTTTGCAGAAAACATTTTTTTCCCTACTCTCCCAGAGGGTTATAATTCATAGATATTTGCTCGAAAGATGGCCTGTCGTAGTACCGTGAAAGGTAAAGAGATGAAGAGAAAGGCTATAGAGCATCTGAGAGCGGAAAAAGCTTTCCTCACCAAGGTCAGGTATCTATCAGCAGCGAGACAATGCAACACTCGTTTCAACCTGAGGCACCAATAGACCTTGACCTCAGCCACATGAAAACAACAATTTGCCGTCATCTATAAAACACTTTCTTTACATTCCTCCATTCCTTTTGCTTCCCAAACCTCAGCCTCCTGAGTGAGTCGCCATATTTTATAACTTGTATGTGTGCGTGTGTGTGTTTTGCATCCTAAGAGTTGGGCAAAGATTTATTTCATTCTCTTGTAGTATTTTACAGTTATTAGACAGCAATAAATTCTAGTTAAGTTAGCACTGCATTTAAATATGCAACTGCCAAGACGGAAAGGTGCTGAATCTATAGCATGTGACAAATTTCCATTATTTGTGATCATGCTTTAATTTTGGACCCTGGCTGGGGGCAGGTAAGGAATATAATGATTTGTTTGGATACTTCCCTTTCACTAAAGGAAAGCTTTGCCACACTTGAGGCAGATACGCTTTGTTGGCATAGACTCTGTTTGCACCTTAACAGCTGTTTTGTTTTTTATTTAGAGAGAACAGGGTTGCCACCATCTGTCTTTTGAAAAATGAGCTCTGCTCGAAGCAACACAGAACCAAAAAAAGGCTGAAGTATGAAGCCAAGTGCTATAATGGAGAAGGGGTCGACTTGAACAGGAAACAAAACTAATGATGAAACCTTTTACTGCTTGGGAAAAAATAGTAATGAATTTCACATTGGTAAATGGGCCTAGACTGACAGTCTGGGAGACCACACTCCCCAGTTGATCTGCCAAACAAGTAGAGTACAGTGAAACTTCAATTCACTGAAAACCAACTACCTGGAAGTCTTGATTAACTAGATCCCCAACCCACTGCCCCATTTGACTTAAAGGAGAAACACTGAAATCACAGTAAGACAGTTGATAAGAGAAAATTATTTGGTTTATTTTTCTTGTAAGATAGCCATTAGTTCTTTGATTTTTAAAGTTTCTTTTTTTAAAATAAGTTGTTACATCAATCACTTCCCAATAAATTCCTCAACCCTTAGGGGGGAAAAAAATTAAGTGAAACCATCTGATATAGTGACAGTAAGATACAGAGAATTTGACAATCCGCGGTTGTAGCTCACTATCAGAAGAGATGGAAATACATTCTGACATGAGTCATCTGTAATTAACACTGGGCATTGTATTCATTTTAGATTCTCTTATCCTTTGGTGTTATCTTCATTTCCATTACTGGTACTATTCTGTTCTTAGTTCTGCTTTCTTTACTCTATATCAGATGATACTGATTTTCACTGGTATGTGTGTGTGTGTGTGTGTGTGTGTGTATATATATATATATATATATATATATATATATATATATATATGCATACATACACACATATGTACACACATATACATATATATGTATACATATATATTTTAAAAATGAACTTCCTGATTATTAATACATACTGAAGTCAACCTGCTTTTATATACCCAACCGGTCATTGTGAATTCAATTGAAGACACTCAGCCTCTCTATCATTAAAGAAAGATTTAATTATGATTTTTATATTTTACTTAAAGAGAAAAGAAGGTAAGAGTTATTCACTTACAATTATTTTTTTCCTCTCTACCTTTTTTATCTTTTCCTTCCTCCCTCCCTTCGTCTTTCCCTTCCTTTTCTCTCTTCCTCTTTTTACTTCTATTTTTTTTTTCTTTGAGATTGGATCGCCTGTCTTGAGTACTAATCCCACTAGTGATCATCATGGGAACTGAAACCCACTTTGTTTCTGGTCTTGATGGGTACTTCCATCTTTAAGCAGCCAAGTGGATCATTGCTTAGAGGAACTCACCATGTTGGTACCAGACTTACTGCGGACACTCTATGAGTTTAGTGCACTGTATCTCAAAACTCCTGAGCTCCAGACCTCCCTCCCTCGGGCATACTTGTGTATGCCACCCCTTATAGAAATTATCTTCTAATTTTTTTCAATTACTTTCAACAAAATCGTAGGGAATTCTAGATCTAGATCTAGACCTCAAAGTCTGTCTAGCACCAACCCCCACCCTCATTTTATAGCTGAAGAAACTGAAGCCCAGGAAGCTTAAGTACTTGTCTGATTTCGCACAGGTATGTGTCAGAGGTGGATTTGAACACAGGTCCTTTAACTTCAGAACTAGTTCACCTTCAAATATATCATAGTAAAACCAATAAGCACAGAAAGTTGCGGATCAGCTCTAAATCTATCATCCTATTGCAATTCTGAGCTCACCAGAAATTTAAAGCAAACAAAACGGCTTGAGTACCCAAGCATTCTGTTTCATTGAGGTTTTACTGTAGAATGAAGAGCAAAGGTACTCAAATTCCTACCACACACCAGAAAATACCAGTCATGGTGTTGGAGAGAGAGGTATGCTACAGCCAAGTCATCATAAGGGTTTCAGAAAGCCAATGTTAAATTTTCAATGTATTTACACCTCAGAAATCAGCAAATTCTACAAATCAGGGATTGACTTTGCTCTGTTGATTGTCTAGGTATGAAAGGGTGATGGAGAAAACGTTAATAATGCAGAGTAAACTTAAAAATGTGCCCAGTGTAAAATGGATAATTTTGATTACATTAAATTAAAAAAAAAGTTTCTGCACATTCACAAGTAGAGATGCACAGACACACACCAATAAGGCAAGACTAGAAGGAAAGTAGAAAACTGGGGGGGAAATTTACATCAAGTTTCTCTAATAAAGGCCTCATTTTTCAAATATACAGAGAACTGAGTCAAATTTATAAGAATATGAGTCATTCTCCAATTGATATATGGTCAAAGAATATAAACAGGCAGTTTGCAGAAGAAATCAAAGCTATCTATAGTCATATGAAAAATGCTCTAAATCACTATTGATAAAGAAATGCAAATTAAAACAACTCTGAGGTACCACCTCACACCTATCAAACTGGTTAATATGACAGAAAAGGAAAATGACAAATGTTGGAGGGGACTTGGAAAAATTGGGACACTAATGCAATATTGGAAAGCGATTTGGAATTATGCCCAAAGGACCATCAAATGTACGTACCCTTTGACCCAGTAATACCACTATGTCTATCCCAGAGATCAAAGAAAAAGGAAAAGGACTTATGTGTACAAAAATATTTGTAGCAGCTCTTTCTGTGGTGGCAAAGAATTGGAAATCAAGGGGATGTCCGTCAATTGGAGAATGGCTGAACAAGCTGTGGTATATGATTGCGATGGAATATTATTACCCTATAAGAAATGATGAGCAGGATGGTTTCAGAGAAACCTGGGAAGACTTATATGAACTCATGCAAAGTGAAGTGAGCAAACCAAGAGAACACTGAACACAGTAACAGCAATGTTGTACAACGGTCAACCATAAATGACTTAGACATTCTCAGCAATACAATGATCTAAGACAATTCTGAAGGACTTCTGATGAAAAATGCTATCTACCTCCAGAGAAAGAACTGATAGAGTCTGAATGCAAATTGAAGCACACTTTTTTAACTTTATTTTTTCTTGTTTTTTTGTCTGTTTCCTTTCCCAACATGACTAATATGGAATTATGTTTCCTATGACAGCACATGTATAATCTATGTCAAATTGTTTGCCTTCTTAAGGAAGGGGAAAGCAAGGTAGAGAATTTGGAACTCAACATTTAAAAAAATGAATGTTAAAAATTATTTTTATATGTAATTGGAAATAATATATAATTTTTTAAAATAAAAGATACATCCAGCTTACTTTTTTTTTTTTAAATAGAGCCAGCTGTTAAATACGCCAACATATCCTTGATTATGGACTTTGGTGGAATGACCTAAAAGCCATTGGACTTGCCTCTGAATCTCTGGATGAATTTTGTTAAGTCATTTGTCCTGCTTAGGCCTCAGTTTGCCCATACTTTAACACAATAGTTTACCACAATTAGATTAAATTATTTGATAGGATTATCTGAGACAAAATTGGACCTTAATTGGTTAATCTATCTTCGCTTTCTATTCTTCCTTGCTGCTTGGTCACTCTCTTCCCTGAGAGTAACTTAGTGACCAAGCAGCTATGGTCTCTAATACTCTTTTCAGAATAGTACTTAGTATGCCCCTAATGCACCATCAATGCCTACCCTCCTCCCCTCTCTAATTCTGTGGAATACACCAAGAATATCCTGTCCAAGAAATTGCCTACTTACTTTCCCCTAACATAATCTGCAATTCAATTTATCAATCAATTTTAAAAGTATATTTATGCTTTTATTCTCTATTGCATCTGAGTCCAGTCTCTGAGAGTCTTTATCTTTTAAGTACTGATGGCTCATAGAATATCGTAGGTCTCCAAGAAATACTAAATCAATCAAACAAATAGGCAATTCAGATGGTGGCTAGGCAGAGATGAGTGTGTCTACCAATAAAATCCTGCTGAACTTTAGATATCTGGTTCTTAAAAATGGTTTCTGGAATTCAAAGAAATGAATGAATGAATACATGCATGCCTGAATGAATGGAGTAGATGAAATATATATATATATATATATATATATATATATATATATATATATATACACACAGTTATTTGCCAGGCACTGTGCCAAGCACTGAGAATACAAATACAAAACTGGGAGCTGTCTTCATGAACATTACATGCTAAAAAAAAGAGAACCAATACATTTAGCAGGGGAGTAGTAATGGTGGAAGGGATTTTTGGTCCGGAAGGTCATTGGTCTAAACTAATAAGAACAATATATTTAGCTGAACTCAGGTTAATTGTAAAAAAAAAAAATCGATCTTGGTTCTGCGGAACATAGAATGAAACAAATTTCCTTCATCTCTGTAGAAAGGGAGGGGGGTACTGAGGATGTAAAATATTACATATACTATTAGACACTGTCTCTTTGTAAATCAGTTTTGCTTCACTGTAATTATTTTGTTACAAGCCAGGCTTTAATGGGGAGAGAAAGGCACTGAGAAATAATGTACAATAAAAACCAAAGGCATTAGTAAAATTTTAAAAATTAAATGGCATAATAAAAACTTTATATCTCAAACATTTATTAATTGCCTTCTACCTATGTGGCACTATGTTAAATGATGGTGATACAAAGACAGAAGGGATTATTAATAACTATCAATATTACTGATTATCAATAATAATAAATGAGACCATCTTAAGTTTTTTAAGCTTCCTCTGTTTTGTAAAATGAATCAGAACTGATGAGAAGGCTAAAGCTGGAAAGGAAGCCAGGGCATCTCTCTGCAAAAACCTAAAGCAAGGATCTTTCCCAGCCCAATCCCAAAGCCAGCCCTCCCCTGTGGCAGGGACCTGGAATGAGGCCTTGCTCAGGCAGGCAGGAGGTAGTATTACCACCCTCTGTTCCCTGTTTCCCAGTAATGCTGTTATAGCTTGTCTGTTATTACTTCAGCAGCTTGACAGGAAATGCCTGCATTGTAAGAATACTTTCCTTAATGTTGAGGTGTTTTGACTTTATGCCTCAAATAAATACTGTAATCGAAAAAGGGGAGGGGGGAGGAAAAGATCTGAATTCCTTCACTAAGACTTCACAGAATTATTCATAGCAGCTTGTCAGTCTGCTGGGATTAGTCAAAACTTGAAAGGAAACCCAGAATTTCCATTCTAATACTGCATGCACAGCTTTCCAGCAATTATAAAGCATGCTGCTGAATGCTCCCTTTCATATAGGTTAGCTTAAAATTAATTGTCCCAGAAAGAAATAAGGACTATTAGATCTCATTTACTGTTGGAACACATACACACACACACACACACACACAGACACACAGACACAGACAGACACAGACACACACACTTTTTTTTTTATTAAAGAATTACAACTGTCATAAAGAAAGGAACAAAGCCAGAGTAATGGTGAGAAGGTTGTTTCAGAGTTACCATTTACCATGCAGGTTGTGGCCCCATTTCTACTTTCACTTTGGTGCCTATCAATGAGTTACAGGTTAACTGCAGTTTGAAATGAATGCAGAAAACTATTCTTAATGTCTAATGGGATCATGAATGCTAAGGATCTTCCAATATCATCCACATGGCTGTAGTCACATGTTGGTTGGCAGTATTCTAGGAAATACACTCTCCTATATCACTTCCTTGGACCCTTGAGAAATCATCAAACATTTGATTCAGTTTAAGAAATCTGTATCAAGTACCTTCACCAAGCACTGTGTTAGGTCCTGGATAACAGAACCTCACAATGATAGGCAATATTATGGCACGGTAATTTTATAACACAGGTGGGTTCTACGTTTCATATTTCACCTTCTTTGAGTTTATATAAAATGTTCCAAAGTCTTAAAATGGTTTGAAGTTTTTAAAGCTGAAAAATCATGTTAAGGTTTATGGAATACCACATACATCCCCTCGCCCCCACATACATTATGCATATATACATAAATAAAATAGATTTTTAATATCATTGTAACTTCCCAATAACTCCTCCATTACATACACATTGACCTAGAATACTCCCTTGCAACAAAGATATATAGTTCAACAAAGGAAATCAACATCGTGGCCCTGTGTGACAACTCATAATTCATTCTACCCCTACAGTCTACTTCATTTTGGCCAAAAGGTGGGAGACATTTGAGATTCCTTGTAAGTCATAACTGGTCACTGTTGCCACTGCCTATAATCTTCTCCCTCTTTATCTCCATATTTCTGGACTTCCTATAATCCTTCCAGTACCAACTAAAATGATATCTTCCCCAAAAAGTGATTTTGATCCCTCCTTAATGCTGGTGCCTTTGCTCTGCTGATTACCTCCAATTCATCCTGCATATATCTTGTTTGTGCATAATTGTTTGCATGCTGTCTTTCCTTCATTAGACTCTGAGCACCTCCAGAGCCAGGACTATCTTTGCCCTTTTTCTTTTTTTATAAATCTTGTGTATTGTTATCATTATACTGTTCGAAAAACTTACTGTTACACTGATTTATCTAACTAAAGATTGTTTGAACCCAGAATGTCACCCTATCCTCAGTAATTCTTCAGGAATGCTGGAGATGGTTACAAGGAATTTTGGGCTCCTCTAGACCTTGAACATTTTTGTTTTGGGTCTCCACATTTAGGTCTTATTTTGGGTCCATGTAAGCATGTGTTCTGAATTTCCCTTGTGTTTTGGCTTTGGTCAAATTTTATAGAATGCTAATATTTCCTAATATATCTTGCAATCTGTCTTACTTTCAAGTTGCCTTCTTGGCAAAATTGCTTAGCTGCATATGTATGGTTCATGTGTGGATTCACTTGTCTAAACCCTATATAATGTAAACTTTCCAGAGGAGAGAAAGCCACACCTCCTTTCCAACTTGCTCTCTTCTACCAAAGGATCTAATAAAGTTCCTCCTAAAATGATTTCAGGTGTGGAGTTTGTTCTTGGGAACAATAATCTTTCGCACTCAGCCAAATAAGTGCCTGGCACATAACAGGCACTAACCTAATATCACATAACATAAGGTAACATAATGTAACGTAACATGATGCAATGTGACGTGGTGTGGTATAGAGTGACATGACGTGACATGACGTGGCAGGACATAACATTTATTGACTACTGTCTCACTGATCAGAGTTCTGATGCCTTTCAATGCTGTTTTTCTTTATATTACTGTGGTCATTGTGTAAATGATTAGCTTATTCCATTTTGTATCAATTCATATACATCTTCACAATTTTCTTTGAATTGTTCATATTCATTGTTAATGTTTTTACAGCATAATTATATCAGCTTGCATTAATATCTCAGCACTTATTCAGCCATTCTCCAAGTAGAAATTCACTCTGCTCCCAGTTCTTTGCTTCTACAAAAGTGCTATTATAATTTTGAACCCATATAACCTTGTTTTCCATCTTTGACCTCCTGTGTCCCTCCTTTACATGGAGAGAGTTTGAAAGATTCATGCTATTCTTGGCTGAAGTCAAAGGGAAAAAAAGGTAGATGGGTTGGTCAAGTTTATATACCATGAGGTCCCCAAATGGAAGAAGACTTCAGAAAGTGGATTGTGTTGCCTTGTCTACAGTTTTCTACTTTTGGTTCTATTGATAAACATGCATAATTTTACCAAGCCAGAGAGCTCCATGTTGGGGACTTCTTCTACCCACACAGATGTGAACAGGCCATGACCCAAATGTCATCCTTGTAGACTGATAAATGAAAGAGAAAATGTTCTGATATGATAGGCTACAAAAGCAGCTCCGTTCCATCCTTTTGGGCTTCTTTCTGTCCCCCTTAAGACATTGTTGTGCTGATTCTTATGATGTTGAGCTGGAATATGGTTTCGAACACGTACCCCAGTTGTGAATGGAGCTTTTCCAATTTTCCTGGAAACATTTAAAGAATTCACATTTTCTTTCTTTTGCTTCCTTCCTTTCTTTCTCTCTTCCTTTCTCCTTTCCTTCCTTTCTTTCTGCATAGGCTTAGTCTCGGAGAGTAGTCTTTCCCTCTATCTTTACCTTTCTCCCTCCCCCAGCCCACCGCCAATACACAGATTCTTATGAAGGTTAAACCAAAAAGGAACAGAATTTCGCAGCAAAGGTGACCACATTTCTTATCGCCCGCACAGTGCTATATTGATAACTCCATATCACCACTTTGTTCCAGGCTTTGGGCACGGAAGCCTTTGGTTTAGAGGGTCATCAATTTAGAAGTCATATTTAGTTCATTGCCCTCACTTTATAGATGAGGAAGCTACATCCTGAAGGGTGTGTGTGGTTTGCCCAAGGTCAAGCAATTATTGAGTGACAAAGTCCAGATTTGAACCCACATTCTCTGACTCCAGAGTAAGTGTTCATTCTAATTCTCCATGATGCCTCAGCAACAAAACAGTAGATTTTCTTTCCATGCCACTTTAGGGAAAGGAATTCGCCAATTCAATCATATATTTGTCTTACGGCAACACTGTCTATTTGAGATCACCCTTTCTAGCAGCCAGCATGAATACCAGAGTCTTTAGATCACATGAATTTTGCCTACATACTGCTTTCTGGAATCCTACTACATAGACCAGTCAACTGAGGGAACTCATGTGTATCAGTTTCAGTATCTGTATAGGAAATGTGAATTGACTGAAGAAATCTCCGTCTACAATATGGTTTATGCTATTACTTTCTCTGAGTACCCATTAAAAGCTTAAAAATGAAATTCTGTACCAGTCATTCACCATTTAGTCTCAAGTTGTCAATGGACTGGGGCTGCAGGACTTGGTAATGGTGTGTATTCATAAAAAGTCAATAGATTCAAGCTAGGGCACTTAGAATGGTCCACCCCAGTTATCCATTGCTTATTAAACTCACCTCTCATGAAATCATCATGTGCTTTTCAACAAAGAATAGAGTTGGTGCCCTTAGGCAAACAGTTACAGAAGTTAACTAAATTTGAATTCTCTCTGGGCTTTTTGAATGCATTCTCTTTTCCTTAAGAGTTCTCTGAGCTTATATCAAGTCTAATTGATTTTTAGCACAGGGAGCAGGGCCTCCCAATGTAGCACTTGGTCCTTCCCCCCCCCCCCGTGTCTAATGGCAAGAGATCCATTTATAAATTGCTAAACATGTTCACAACTAAACGACACCAAAATAGCCAAGGAATATTTTAATATTCATAGTTTGCTTTGATTAAAATACAAACTTTTCCACGTTAGCTCTAGGATTATTTTTCATAATGCAGGCAGGTTACAGAGCCGAGTGCCACTTAATTTAGTGTTTAATCAGGAGAACTACTGTGGCATTGGGCTGATTAGGCTGGCTCAACTGCTGCCTGCTCAATTTTTCCCCATAATTGCAGGATATTCTTTATGGTGACAGGGGCCCGAACGGTGGAATTCCAATATGCTATACATCAGGTTCTCCATTATTGGATTAGCTAGATGTGGCATCGTTCCTACTGCACTTTCACTCCTATCATTGATCGCATCGTTCTTTCTATTTCACAATTAATGCAAGTCTGCTGGATTGATCAATCTTCTGATGAGCTTGGCCCACAGTCAATATATTCTTATGGCTGTGTGTTACCGATCTGGATGGTTTATCGCCATGCCTCTGGATTTGTCATTCTGGCCGGAGATTTTCTCATTTTTAGATACTTCAGATCTCATCAAGCTGCCTAATCATATGGTGTTTTTGAATTGTACATATAACAGTAAAAAAACAAAACAAAAACAAAACAATGGTGGGATAATGTGTTCAATCACACAGTTGGTTTTCTTGGTAATTATTAGTCTGTTAACTGAATTTTACTTTATGCAACTTTATTGATATCCATTCAAAACCCACAAAAGCCAACCAACAGAAAACACTGTCCTTTAGGCAGTGTTATAAAAACACAGTTTTGCCGACAAATTACTTTCAGATAACAATTTTTTCACTGGGGGAGTAATACTACTGCTGTAGAAATTCTTACTGTATTATTCCCAAGCTCATGCCAAAGGATTCAATTCACGAGCCCAGACTGTTGTATGAGTGGTCTACAACTGAATACCCACCCTTTGCTAGTTATCTGTATATGGCTAGCACCAGGTTGAGTAAGGTAGCCTTCTGCTTTCCTATCCTTGCCTAAATTTTGTTAGTCATTGGTCTACTCCCTTCCCTGTCTCTGGACTCTGTTTTCAATCACATCACCTCTCTGGGAATCTAAAGATGTCTCAGTTGCCAACTTCAATGGTCTCTTCTTAATCTTCATCCTACTTGACCTCTCTACAGTTTTGGATACTGTCAACTACACTTTCCTATTCTCCCCTGCCCTTGTCTTCAGTGACACTTTTCTTTCTTGGTTCTCCTCCTCCCTGTCTAATGAGTGCTTTTCAATACTTTCTGGCTTATAATTCAGTTCCACATGCTCACCGTACTTCAGTCGTCTATCACCCCTTGCCTACAGAACATAGTCACATCTAGTAGTCCAGTGGCATCTCAAATTTAACATGTGCAAAAAAGAAGACATTGTCTTCTTCCCAAACCTGCCCCTCCTCCAAAGATAGCAGCTGCAAATGTAATCTTCTTAAAGCATAGGTCTCAGACCATGTCAATCTCCTATTCCTAAATAATAATTATTAATAATAATGATCCTCAGTGGTTCCCAATTACCCATATGATAACACAAACTCTTTTAGCCTGTGTTTTGAAGTTTTACAAAATGGTGAACTAATCTAAGTTCCCTGACATATTTCAAATGATTTGTTCCCATTCTATGTTCTAGCCATAACCAGATGGCTAGCTGTTCCCTGAACTACACATTCTATTTCCTCTATATGTACCTTTGCATGGACAATCCTCTACTTCTGGAATAAACTATTTCCTCACTCCCACCTCTTAGAATCCTTTTTTTCCTTTAAGGTTTAGCTCATGCCACCTTATATCAAAGGCGGTCTATCCTCCACCACACCCCTATTGTTAGTGATCTCCTTCTTATCAAAATTACCTCCATTTTACTTATCTATATTTGTGCTGCCACCTCTCTCTCTCTCTCCACTCCAGAAATTAAGCATGCTGCAGACAGGGAGTATTTACATTTTTTTTTGTTTATATCCCCAGTGCATATATAGCACTATATGCACATAGGAATCATTTAATAAGTTGTTGATTGAATAAGTCAAGTTGTTCAATTGAAATGAATTTTTAATCCTGATGACTTCCATTATTTGCAGGCAAACTTTTTTTTCCAGCAGAAGCTGAATGAACAGTTTTCCTCCCTCTCTCCCTTGTTTAAATGGATTTCCTAAAATAACAAGTAAAATTATAAATACACCATCTGGATTATATTCATCATTCAATGCATCCCTCTCCCAGGAGGTATCCACCTCTCTCATCTACCTTAGGAATAGGTAAGAATACGTATCACTAGTTAGTCTCCAAAGATGTAGTAAGGGAGGCACATATTTTTCTCTTATAATCTTTGTCTGAGAATTCATGCAGTCATGAAAAATCATCATAATAAACCAACACATAATGAGTATCTATTACTTATAGGATACATAGGTAAATGGTGGATAAAGAGCTGACCTCTATTAGCAATATATGCACATAACCAAGAAAACATATATGTATATATGTATGTGTGTGTGTGTGTGTGTGTGTGTGTATACATATATATATATATGTACAAAATTAATGGTTGAGAAAAGTACAAAAGAACTTCAAGGAAAGAAGAGACCTGGTGGGGATGGCCTCGTGGAGGGGGCAAAGACTTGACTTGGGTCTTGAAAGATGGATAAAACTTAAGCAAGTGAGGATACAATTAATCAATCTATCAACAAGCATTTATTAAGCACCTGCTCTGACCCAGGTACTAGAGATAAAGATGACAGAGACAGAAAGACAGAGAGAGAGAGAGAGAGAGAGAGAGAGAGAGAGAGAGAGAGAGAATTAGAATTCTTGTCCTCAAGGAGTGTGCATTCTATTTATATGCAAATATTTAAGTATATAAAATATACACAAAACAAAATGAACACAATACAATGAAGGGATGAAGGACATGGCTTTCAGATAGATACAATGAAAGGTTTCAAGGTGAGACAGCCTCTCAAAAGCACTAACCCAGACATATTTACTGCACTGGTTTAAATTATGGGAAGATCCATGCTTGGAGAAACAAGTATTCTTTGGATTTTCTGTGGTTACAGTTTTGGACAGCACATTTTCTATATGGAAATTCAAAGCATTTAATTCCCCTAATGCTGTATTGAAAGCAAATGTGCACTTGAAAGATTAGCACCCAGAAAAATAGAGGTTTCTTGATGTTTTCCAGAAAGAATTACTTTGATATTCTCCTGCCTCAAAAAGTCTCCAGGTGGTTGCTTGGTTCTGCATGATGTTCAGTTGTGCATATCTTTGCAGCTCTTTAAAATTTAGGCTGGTGAACTGTCCAAACCAAAGAGTTCAGATCCACACAATTTAAAAGTTACCTAAAGTCTATATGTATAGTCAAGAAGACTCATTTTTGTGAGTTCAAATCTGACCTCAGATATTACTGGCTGTATGACTCTGGGCAAGTCATTTAATCCTGCTTGCCTCAGTTCCTCATCTGTAAAATGATCTGGAACAGGAAATGGCAAACCACTCCACTATCTTTGCCAAGAAAGGCCAGCATGGAGTCATGCAGAGTTGGACACAACTCTGATGACAACAACAAAGATACAGATATCTAGACACCTGACTAATATTTTCAATGTCTGTCCAGATATTTGGTTGCATATAAACATAGATGAAAGAGACATTGTGGCCAAATAAATAGAGAGCTTTTCTCCAATTCCAGAAGACCTGAGTACTACTTCTAATCGAGGCTCCAATACATACTTGCTGGATGTGTGAGGTTACTTAAATCATTCGACTTCTTTTTGTCCCAGGTAACTCTCTAAGACTCTTAAGTTGAAGAAGAGGTATAACTCTGCCTTAGCAGAGGTACTTTGATTATTGGGACTGTCCTATAGCAGTGAAATCTCAGGTCTGACCCATAAAAAAAGGTGACATTGCTGATGTTATGTGATTAACATTATGAAAAATACACTGATTTTATAAATAATTTCCATTTATTGAGTATTGTATCTAAACTCAATATAGCTGGGTTTACACAAGGCAAGGAAAGTAGATAATTGAGAAATTATTGTGATATATTTCATGCTGGTACTATATGTGTGTGTGTATGTATATATACATATATACATACACACACACATATACATACGCACATATACATATATATGCATTTACTCTGTCATTTAGAGACTAATATGCAAAAAAAAAATTATAAGGTGCCCCAACTCAAGAATATTCTATGGCTTGTATTGTTTCTACAATCCGGGTTCTTAACTTTTTTGTGCCATAGACCCCTTTGGAAGTTGCATGAAACCAATGGATACCCTTCTCTATGTAATATTTTGAAATACATACGATACAATAATAACATTACAAAGGAAGCTTATTATATGGAAATGCAGTTATAAAATATTAAAAGAAAACAAAAGTTCACGAACCCTAGGTTAATAATCTTTTCTCCAACAATTTGGAACTATGCCCAAATGGCAGCCAAACTTTGCATACCCTTTGAATCAGCAATACCACTAGTAGGTTTGTATCCCAAAGAGATCATAAAAAAGGAAAAAGGACGTACATGTACAAAAATATTTCTAGCAGCTCTTTTTTGTGGTGACAAAGAATTGAAATTGAAGGAATATTCATCAATTGGGGAATAGAATAGCTGAACAAGTTGTGGTACATGAACGTAATGGGATACTACTGAGCTATAAGAAATGATGAACAGGAAGACTTCAGAAAAACCTGGAAAGACCTGTATGAACTGAAGCTGAATGAAGTGAGCAGAACGAGGAGAAAACTGTACACAGTAAAAGCAACATTGTGCGACGATCAACTGCGATAGACTTAGCTCTTCTCAGCAATACAATGATGCGAAGACAATTCCAAAAGAATCACGATGGACAATGCTATCCACATTCAGAGAAAGAACTGATGTGGACTCTGAATGCAGATAAAAGCATACTATTTTTACTTTTTTATTTATTTATTTTTTGGTGTGTTTTTTCCTTTTTGTTCTGTTTCTTCTTTTACAACATGACTAATGTGGAAATAAAAAAAAATAATCTTTGTTCCAATGACTATGAGATCCCTAACATCAGGTTCCATTTCCCCATTTTGTCTTTCTATCCATAGAGCCTAATAGCGCCTTGACTGTATTAGTTGCCTAAAGAGTTGAATCTATCCCATTAACAGTTACCTTAAACTCAACAGGATTTTATTTTTACAAAAATCAACACTGCAAAAGAAACAGATCCCTGGATGGTTTATGGGCAGATTCTTCCTATGATCTGATTTTAAAGTGCTGTAGCTAAAATCTAGGTCCTTAGATCAAGCAGAAGAAAATAGTATCTGGAAGTCTCACTTTGGAGAGGTTACAAAGAAAAATGGTGAACTTCCCAAGACCTTTGCTTTCTCTAGACACAGTCTAGTGTGGTTATATTCCCTTTCCATTTGTCAAATGAGCATAATAATATCTCATTGCCTACTTCATAGTGGTGCTGTGGGTATCAAATATAACCACGGAAGAGCTAGTTCTTTGAAAAGCACTGAAGAGATACCTGGTACCATCATAATCTGCTATCAAAGCTTGACATTAACACATGGCCTGAAAAATTGATACACACTAGGTAAACATCATTCCCATCTAGCTATTTAAAAATGACCATGGCATTAAACTGTCCGTGGCCTCTGACTGGGTGATGCTACTTCTGGACATATACCCTGAAAAGATCAATAACATGAAGAAAGATCTAATACATAATAATCTTCATAGTAGCACCATTTGTGATAGTAAAAAAAATTTTTTTTAAAAAGGAAACCAATGAGTGCTTATCAACTGTGGAACAGCTCAATACACTGTGATTATAGATGATAGATAGATATACAAACTATCTATCTATACGCATGCAAAAAGGTATATCTCTGTGTGTATGTGTGTCTCTCTCTGTGTGCCTAATATACAACCTAGCTGTCTGACCATGGGAAAATCACTTAAGATCTGTCTGCCTAAGTTTCCTTAATTGTAAAATGAGGATAAGATAATATCTACCCATCAAAAGAAATAAAATTGGTAAAGCACTTACCACAGTGCCTGAAATTCAGTAAGTGACTAATAAATGTTTATTCCCTTCCCCTTGTTCTCTTTCCCCTTTTATATGAATTAGTGGAAAATTGTTTTTCATTTGTGTCTGACTCTTTGAGATTCCATGGACCATACTGTTCATGGGTTTTTCTTGGCAAAGATCTAGAATGGTTTGCCATTTCCTTCTCCAGTGAATTAAGGCAAACAGAGGTTAAGTGACTTGTCCAGAGTCACACAATTACTAAGTGTCTGAGGATGGATTTGAACTCAGGTCTTCCTGACTCCAGGCATAGCACTCTCTCCACTGAGCCACCTAGCTGCCTCCTGTGTGATAGAAATGGAAAATTATGATGTGAAAAATTATGAATATGGAAAATGTATAGAAATACAGGACAATGTACATCAACCGGTGCAGGGGAAAGAAAAGAGGACTAAGAAAAATACAACATCATGTAAATGAAAACAATATTCAAAGGGAAAAAACAGCTTAACTTGGAGATTAAGTGAATTGACCAATCTTGGTCTTGAGAGGTAGCATAGAAGAATATAGATAGGGTAACTCAGAAAGACCTGGGTTCAAGATTTGTCTCAATTAGGCATAAGCTATATGACTCTGCAAAAACCACTTCAGAAAATCTGTGCGTCTTGGTTTCCTCAACTGTAAAATGAAGGAGCTAATCTCGATATCCTCTAAGGTTCTTTCTAGTTCTAAAATAGACAATGAAACACATTATCCTCTACTTAGTGGAAAGGGAGGGCATCATGAGGGGAGCATGGTTGCTTTGTCAATGGATTTTATATAACTTTTTTTTTTTTTGCCTTGAGGAAGAATTCAATTGGAGGGAGAATACATTGAATGATTTTGATGTAAAACAATTTGGATGATAAATCTTTAAATAATTATGAAAGTAAGTACTGGTATAAGTTATATTATATTTTACAGACAATATTATAAATAACAAGATTAAATTGGTAGCTTCTGTGGGTCAAGAATCTTGGATTGATTCAAGTGTAAGTTTTCCATATTAAAATATGCTAATTATAAATTTTTTTGTTTGAAAGCCAGTGGCAACAATTTATCCCTGCCTACCCCAACCCAAACAAAACAAAACAAATCAAAAAACAAAAAACAAAAAATCTACTACTTTAGCGGTGTCTCTTCATATTCTTCAGGTATACTTCTCTTTTCATCTTTTTTTTTCCCTAAGATTGCTCATTGGCAGACATAATTGGAGCTATTAAAAATTATAGTCTAAAATAGATATGGGAAGAGTTTATGCCTTTTTTAAGAGTTAACATGATAGTACCCAACCTTGAGCCAATTAAACAGGCCCTCAACTAATACTTTCCTGCTATTATTAGTAGACAAGTTATTTATGCTAACAGAGCAAGAAATTCAACCTCAGAGAAAGGGTAAGTTCAGTACTTTGCAGTTGGGAGGACAACAAAGTTAGCATTCAATTAAGCCACATCACAAGATTTATACTGATCATTAACCAAAAGTTGTCTTCTTCTCAGTTTCAGGAAACTGAACAATGAACTAAGGAGAAAGACCTTTCAAAAATTAAGCAATAATTATAGTATGTTTGCAAAGTGTAGTCTATCTTTTGCATCTCAAATTTCTTGGCTGTGCAATTTGCATACACATTAAACTCTGTGGGAAATTGGAAAGCAATTCAGATTTCAACAATTAAAAGATACAAATTAAAATTGTTAGCATTAACTTAAAGTTTATTGCTAGTGCCATGCTTTTGTATATAAATGAACTCTTGGATCAGGCATATATTTCTTGACAATCTCTTCTGCAGTCTCAACACTTTCTGAATTTGGATTACCAACTGGATATTTAAGTCATGTGCTGATTGCAGATAATTTATTTTGTTAAGAGCTTAAGCAGTATAAACCAGGAGAAAACTGGGTTTTCTGGTATTCAAAATCATTCCACCCAATAATACAATGAAACTATTTTCTAGTGCGGAGGGATTTCAGCTTATTTCTTGTTTGGTGTAAAGCAATGACCAGAAAATTCAAATCTCTGTATGGATAACTTTGAGAACAAAAACAAAACCAGATGACAAAGTAGGTACTTTGTGTTTCTGTGGGATAGTGTGAGCAACACTAAATATGGAGTTAAAAGACCTAGGCTCAAACTGACAAGTCACAAACTCACTAAGCCTCAGTTTCTTCCTTTGTTAAAACAAGGACAGAGTACTATTTATCTACTCATACAAACATGCTACTCCCACGGTTATTTTGAAAAGCCAATTGGGACAAGCTATTAAAAATGTTTCAAGCAGATAAAGTATGATGCAAATAGAAGCCAATATTAATATCATACACATATATGTATATGTATATACATACATCTCTCTCTCTCTCTTCTCTCTCTCTCTCTCTCTCTCTCTCTCTCTCTCTCTCTCCTCTCCCTCTCTTTCTCTTCCTGCATATAGTATCAGGCCTAGAGTCAGGAACACTCATCTTCCTGAGCTCAAATTGGTCTCAAACATTTTCTGGCTGTGTGACCTAGGACAACTCATGTTACCCTGTTTGCCTCAGTTTCCTCATCTGTAAAATAGGATGGAGAGGGAAATGGCAAACTACTCCAGTATTTTGCCAACAAAACCCCAAATAAGGTCACAAACAGTCAGACATGACTGAAAAATGAATGAACAACAATAAATGATAACTATGCTCCTTGCCATAGTGAATAGAGGGCAAGTCTTCAATTCATCAAGACCTAGGCTCAAGCTCTGCTTCTGAACTACATTGGCCATAGACAAGTCACTTAACCTCTTAATTCTCCAGAGAACTCTCTACATTTCTAAATTATATATAGTAGTTTTTGCACATATATACATATATGTACATACACAAATATTTGCATAAACATGCTACCAAGCACTACAACATAATATGCATCATAGCAAATTATAATGCAACTGATATTATACCTTAGAATACCATCATATTTAATTATGTATGATAAATATACAGACATATGTTTAGCTCCAGAGAAAGCCTACGAGAATATGCACATCAGTAGGGAGAACATGACAAAATAAGTTATTTTCATAGGAATTAAAAGAAAAGTTAGCACTGAGGATAAAGAAAACTTCTTGATTCTTTCCAGTCGAATGGTACAGTGTCTATAGGAGCACAAAGATAGGGGTAAAGTCCCAAAAACTAGAACTTTTTAATTGTTCTCTAAATTGGTGATGTTTGATAACCATGCCAGCATTTTAATTAAAACGTACTAAATTACGGAAAATTGTTATCCAACACAGTTGGGAAATTGGATGTCCTGGTTAATCACATATTCTGATGAACATTCTCTTACAGGTGTTGTGAATTTTTAATTTCCCATTAAACTGTGCAGAGGATAAGGTCTGTTAACCTAAAATGGTTAGTTTTACTAAAGGCACCACCCAAACAAACACTATCTGTAGTTTTGAATGCGGTGGTCAGAGTACATCTGTAGGGGAATAGGAAAACATACATATGCAGCTTTAGATTCTGGGGGTTTTTTTGCTTGTTTTTTGTTTGTTTTTTAATCAAGTCTCACCTTGAATTTTTACCATCCAAAAGAGATTGCCATCAGTTTCTGAAAAGCTATGGTTTACATGTAATTTAGTCAGTGATACACATAAATGCTCCAAGCATTGCAAAATACACATTTCAAATAAAGCCTAGAAAATGATAGCTTTTAGGATTTTAAGTGTATTACTAGGGTCCTTTCTTGCCTAGACGTGGGTAAAAGAGATTAAGTGGACTGTACTTTCTTTGAATTATTGATGTAATCAAAACGTGAGCAGATATGCAACAACAGTCTTCCCAGTGCTTGGTCTTGACACTGAGTTTAAGGTGGGATTTTGGCTTTCTCTTTTCCCATTAAAATCAGAGAATGAAAAAAAAAATCAGCAGTTGGTTTTTTACATAAGAGATTCTGAGTTCTCACCACAGTTGCTAATGTACAATTTTAAAATGCAAAATGAATGAATGAATAAGTAAACAAACAAATAAATAAATAAAAATGGAGGTGTTTCTCACAAACAGCTGCATAAAGCTCCTTTCCATAGTGGTGCAAGGAATACTTCAGGTTGCTGGAGAGGAGCTTCTTGCTCAGGTCTCTAATTTGGACTAGACAACCTATGAGGTCCTTTCCCATTCTAATGGTCTTAGCCCTGTCTGGAAATCTCACTTGCGTGCACTGTCCCAACACCTAAGCATTTGAAACTATTGGTGGAGGGTAGATTTATTTAACCCTACACTAAAGATGAAAGTGTCCTCATTAAAGAGAAGAGCAGCATTCTATTAAAGAAAGCTGTGATCATCACAGCTTAACCTAAAAGTGCTAATGTGGCCTTTTCTTTCCTCTAATTTTGCAGACAGGAAAGCAGCTTCCTGTGGCTTGCTGATCCTGACGATACCCCCGTCCAATTCCCAGGCTCTCCTCATCACCGGCAGATATCATTTCAACAGATGTCAAGAATAGCTAAGTGCACTTAGGCCTATTTGTTAAATTCCTAGGGGGAGGTGGATTGGCGAAATCCATCCAGTAATTAAACCCCGTATTTCTTTCAAGCTGACTCTACCCCCTCTTCCTTTCATAATCCCTCTGCCTCGCATCAAATCATTTAGGCACTTATTGGCTACAATCAATACAATATGAGATACATTAATTTCATCCCTGGGAGACTTTCTGGGAATAGGAAGGTATTGCTTCGCAAGCATTTTGAAGTGTTCACACAAGCATGCTATGGAATGTACCGATACAGCCTCTGTACTCGGTACCGGCAGATTTATGATTACTCCATAACGGGGCCTACAGAGCTGGTTTGCAGCCAAACATACATAAATTGGATTGGAGCAGAGAAACGTTAAATATATTACCTAATGCACACAAATGCTAAGTAGTGTAGATCATGGGGAAGAAGGGGAACGGCTGACTGGAATTTTAACAATTAAGCCTGGGCCCATCCATATGTTCAGGTGCCCCTTGTGCCTCACTATGGTGAATAAAATTATGGGAAGGAAAGACCTTTCACCAGGTTTCCCAATCACAGATCCTGGTCTTCATGGCAACACAGCCCAGAGTATACCCGCCTTCCTCGCTGCCGTTCTGGTTTTCATCTTTTATTGCCTTTGATGCTGGGATGCAGATACAACAGGCGGCATAAATTGCTACAACTATTTGTGACAAACGTGGAAAAGACATTGGTTCTGAAATGAAGCAAAAATCAGCATTTACCGTATTACCTTTTTTTGTTATGAATTCATCACTTTGGTTATTGAAACACACATTATGGATTCCTAGCCTCCAAAGGATAATTGGAACAACAAACAACACCAGGCAGCCTTGTAACTACTGTACGCTATAATTACTTTTCTTACTATACATTGCCATGAGCCATCTCTCAGCTATCAATACAGTTCAGCCTGTAATGATGTTATTTGACATGTGAAACAAAGAAAGGAAAGCTGATGTTACATTTAAACCCTGGTCTATAGGCCCAGAGCAAAACAAAGGACTAATGGAGTGGACTAACCATGAAAATTAGGAAATTGTAATGGGGGCTTGACTGCAGCCGCAAAATTAAAATCTATCATGAGATGAAAACAATGAACATTCTTAGATGCTGCCAGTCTCTGGGTTTGATTTTTTTTTTTAATGGAGAAATAATTGGGGTGGCAGGATTTTGCATTTAACAATGAAAATCATTATAATTTTCTCATTAGCTCAGCCTGTTTAGGTTCAATGCAACCAATCTGGATGAAATGTTCGGATTCTTTTGGGAAGGGAATGGGGTGGAGCCAGAGAAGGAAAAAAAAAACTGAAGCTTTCTGATCAATGGGAGGTAACAAGGTTACTAGGTAGTGGAAAGGGAACTACAATTGACAATGAAGGGATCTGGGTTTACTACTGGCTTTATCAGCTGTTGAGTGACTTACTTCCCTTTTCTGGACCTCAGTTTCTATATCTATGAAATGAGGAGATGGACAAGATGATCTCTGTGGTTATTCTAGTCTTTTCTATTTTTTATCTCTATGCAACATTTCTTCTTGAGTTGAATCCTTACTCTTATTTGGAGACATTTCCTTCTCTCAACTTAATAATACTGAGCAAATGCTGTCATTACTGATAAAAACAGAGCCTGGTCTTTGAGGTTGATGAGCCTCTTGGTGAACCCTGTGACACACTCTCCTGGGTTCTGCCTGCTCCCTAAATGTAGCAACTTTCCCTTGGTGGAGTGGTGGGGTTAGAATCTAACTATTCTCTCTTCCTGCACCAGACTGGGATGCTTAAAGATTAATGCCAGTTCTACACACTTATAGAGCCTCTAAAACATGTCATGATGTGAAGCATGTCCCACTTCTATCAATTCCCTGGTAGGTGACCTTAGGCTAGATCCTTAAACTCCGAGCTTAAGCTTCCTCATTTTCTAAGCAGGAATAACCATACCTGTGGTACCCACCTCACCAGGATATTGGGATGGTTAAACAAGATAAATGTAAAGTATTCCAAAATCTTAAAGCACTATATAAATGTCAGACCCTACCTGCTGTACTCTAAATGAGGAATGGTGGGAGAGATCCTCTTTAGGCTGCCACAGGATATCACAGGCCTTATACCTAGCATATTCACTGTTATATGTTAAGGAAGTCTGAAGAGCAGGGGTCATCTTGGATCAATTATTTATTATGATATATAATGGAAGAGTGTGGTCCATCTTGTTATGGAAAATCACATTGTGGTAACAGGTGATTCCTTTAACTACTGTGAAGAAATACTTGAACAGGAAGGTTTGGCATTTTACAACAAAATTCATTTGGAATTTTTTCCATTAGGCACAAACTGTTTAGGTGAGAGTCATGTGAGTTTTTTATAGTTGACATTTATACAAGCTTTTGGGGACTTACAAAATATTTTACATACATGATCTCATCTGATACTTACAAAATGCATATTACGAGTGCTATTCCTCACATTTTATCAGCGAACAAATTATGATTCAGAGTGTTTAAGTGACTTAACCATGGTCACACGGCTACCCTGGGTCAAAGCCAAGATTCAGACTGGGGTCTCTCCTGACTATCTACCTCCTAATTTTTCCAGTATAAGATACTGCCTTGTTATTTAAGACTAAAGTTTATCATTTTGTGGATTCTTCTCATGTTGGGTTAGGGAAATTGACCCAAGTAAGCTGCGGAGTTGGAGTCCAATGAACTCTGCTTTATGTCACATTGTCATATTCTTCATGATGATACAAAATGGGGGTTAAAATGTCCTACAGAAAAGTTACGAACTTTGGAATAAAAAAAAATATCAGCAAGGGAGTTTTTAAACAGTGGGTATATGTCCTTTGGTGTATCTTGGTGATGAGTAGGTATTCCCGTAAAGATAAATAAAGTATGGGGGATTCAGTGGCACCAAGAAGATAATATTTTCCAAGGACATGATGATCTATTTATCACACTTCTTCACAAAGAAAAACTATTGTAGGCAGGACCAGTCCTAAGCAAAATTATGAATTTAATGAAATTCATTTTTGAAATCACCCATTCTCTTCTTTTTTTCCCATTTCAGTGACTAGTACATGCCCTGCCCCAGAACAACCAGTGCTTTCCTGCCTTTACAATGCAACACCTCCCATTACTGAAACTAATTCACACTAAGGTGTTAGTGATTTAAATATTCCCCAAACCAGGAATATATTTCATGTAAAAATAGCAATTTAGGGGAGATGCTGATATTGAAACCTGAAGAAATTAATCTATAATGGTGGAATTTCAGGCTCTGTAATACCTGCATGAGAAAAAAAAAAAGGTAGGTTAGAAGATCTAGTTTCAAGTAACACTATATACTAAGTAATACTAAGTTTCATTGCTACCATGCGTCTAGAAGGCCTTGGGTTAGTCACCATACCTCTGCAAATCTCAGGTTCCTCAAATGTAAAATGAGGAAGCTGGTCTCTTGGACATCTAACATCTCTAGGTTCATCCATGAATCCTTGATATTTGCACAAAATAGGGCTTTTCATTACATTGCTCAAATTGAGCAAGGTAAGCAATTACCATTTCCTGTTACCAAGTAAGCCCAGTAACCCGAGAATCATCGATTACAAACTAAAAGTTCCAACAATATGATCCAGTTCACATCCTTACTTGCCTCCACTCCTCCTGGTACTCCTTTTGCTTTGAAATAGGTATCATCTCCTTTCCTGTCTCTATCACTATTTATTGTACATTGAACCAGATGTCTCATAGATGTCTTAAATTCAACATTTTCAACAGTCCTCATTATCTTAATCTCCCCAAAACATGCCATTAAAGAAAAGATTTGGGAGGATGAATAACTTTTTAAAATGTTACTTGAGGTGTCACATGATTTCCTTTTCCATTGATGACAGGATGGCAGATGGTTACTTAAAGGGCCATGATATCTAAAGGCAGAGTCAATATTAATCATTTTATATCCCCAATAAGCATTCAAACCACACCCAGAGAAAGTCTTCCTCTTTCAAGAGTGAGCCATAGGAGAACCTTATGCCAACCTGATATCTGGTAGCATTCTAGTTTAAATAATCATTCTTATTAACTAAATAATAACTTTTTGTGATAGATTGTGTTCTTCAAGGTGCTCTAAGTTCAGTGCCCTTGGGCAAAATGTTAGAAATCCTTCCCTAATTTTGGCCTTTCTATAGTGAATCCAAGAATGCCAGTAACTTTTTTTTTCCCCCTGCAGTATATTCAGAGCACTTAGAACTGGAAGGGTCCTTATTTAGCCAAGCCCCTTATCTTAAAGATGAACAGGCTCCGAACACAAAAATGACCTGCTCAAGGTCATACTAAGAATTTATAGCCAAGGTGAGACAAGAACCAAAATGTCTTTGGTGTCCCTTCTGTAATAATAATAATACAGTCTCACTGACTCTTATTTCCAGTGTTTTATATTCTAGTTGTGGTTGGTTTTTAAGCACCACAGCCATTCCTAATCTTTTCCCTTTTAAAAAAGTATTGCCAAGGTTCTCAAAAGGAAATATATGGACACTTCTACTGCCCTAGTGAGAATTAGGTGTGCATAAGGTTTCACTATTTACTCTCAACTCAAATAAAACACATGGCTGTTATCTTACTTCTCACCAGTCCCAGGAAGACAATTTTTTTTTTAAAAAGTAGTCTCCTTTTACATATAGAAAAATTCAAAAGTCCTGGCCAATATCATACTGACAATCACCAGTCCAAGCATGGTATAGACCCCAGACCTTCAAACCTCTAATCAGTCATTATCTACTAGGCTACACTGCTTCTATGAGTCTCCACTGTGCTAGTGCATCTGAAAAGAAGGTAGCTCACTATTTAGGAGTTTACCTCCAGGCCATCAGGGAATGACTGAATTTTTGAAAGGATGAGGGATGACATTTTTTTCCAGAAATCTGTGGGTCTAGTCTCCTACCCAAGAGACTTACAATTAAGTGTGTTAAAAATTAAGAAATTAATATAAAAATGTTACCATGCTGCCAATGCTTTTATTATACTTTAATTTACTAGAAATATTTCCACATAGTCCCCAGGGAGAGAATACAATGTAAAATTGCTTACATCTTTCTTAAAAGCTGAAGTAAGCTCTTCCTTTTCATCTTCCATAATCTTATTAAAAAAAGCTAGCAAGTCTGCTGACTAGAAGCAGCAAATAGATAATTATATCACTGAGGGTTTTTTTCCCCTGTTTTTTTTTTCTAGGATACCTTCCCTTCCCCCTTCAATCCTCTTCCACTTTCTTCATATCTCATTTACGGTTACAAAGAAAATCTACAAAAGCCATTGGATAGGCACATGCTTAATAACTCTAATTAAGTTACAACAGATTCAGAAATAGCCTGCTACTGCAGGCAGGATAAATCAAATAACCAAGCCAAAGAATTTGCACTTAGAAATCCCCCCTTACATCTATAACACATCCTGTGTCTAGGGAACCATTTCTTCCAGATATGGCATCAAGGGCAATGGAGCAAAAGGGAGATAGAGAGAAACATTTTGGCTCCAAAGGCAAGGATTCAAGTCCCCACTTTGGCTCTTGCTCACTTCGAGACCTTGGCAAAAGTAACCTAAACTATTAGAGTTTTCATTTTCTCATCTTTTAAAATGGGGATAGTATTATTGGCACTGACTGCCTTATAGAGTCGCACAGATAAAATGCAATTAGAAAGATTGCCATCTAAAATGTAAGCTATTCCTATTAATCAATTATGTCCCACAGGCATCTCAGATTCAACATATCTGGACCATAAAATTGTCTGAACCAAAAATTCCTCCCTCCAAACCCATTCTCCCTCAAAACAAAACAAAACAAAATCCTGCTCCTCTACTAATCTCCCTATTTCTGTTGAGGGTACAGCTATTCTCTAAGGCACCCAGGTTTACAACCTTGGGGCTGTCAATTATTTTTCTATCTCCCTTTCTTTCCTTCTTCTCCCTCCCAACTCCATAACCAACCAGTCACAAGCTCCAACTGATTCTAACTCCTCTACAACTCCTGAAACCACCCCTTTCTTTCCACTCACATATCAACCTCTCACTTCTCCATTCACATGGCGATCTTCGTCACCTCTCATCTGGATTATTATAGTATTCTCTGGAGTCTATTCACCTCTCTGCTTTAGGCCTCTTCCTCCTCCAATCTATCCTCAATACAGCTACCAATGTGCTTTCCTTATAGTACAGACCTGATGATGTCGCTCACTTGCTCAAGAAACTTCAGAGGCTCCCCATTGCCACTAGGGAAAAAATATAGAAGTCTCTGTTTGGAGTTTATGTCTTCCATAGCTTGCCTATAACTGCTCCATCCAGACTAAGTTTGCATTACTCTTCCTCATACATTTTGTGTTCCACCCACACTGGCCTATTTGACATAGTTTTTCTTGCCTCTATGGCCCACGTCTAAAAAAAAGGCTCTCTCTTCACCTCTACCTCTTGTAATTCTTAGTTCCTTTCAAGTCTCAGATCAAAGGCTACCTCCTACACCATGATTTTCCTGATCCCCCATAGCACTGTTCCTGCTAATCAAAATTATTGTATTTACTTTATGTGCTTACATAGGAATAACAGAAACTTAAACACAAAAAAGCAACAAAATAAATGTGTGTGTGTGTGTGTGTATATATATATATATATATATATATATATGTATATCATCTATCAATATACCTCTCTATAAATGTGTAGATCTATATTGATACTTTATTTACCTGTAAGTATATTGTTTCCTGAGAGAATGTAAGCTCCTTGAGGGCAGGGATTGTTTTGTTTTTGCCTTTCATCCCCAGCCCCTAACACAGATTCTGACAGATGTAGGTACTTAAGTGCTTGAACTGAACTAAACTCAGTGAAAGGCACTTTTGTCTTAATTCCTATACTTCTCTTTTAAAGAAAGAAACCACAGCCAAGACCACTAGCCTCCCCATCAGTATTTCACCATTATAGCCAATACTACTAATAACTTACATATGTAAAGGGCTTAATATTTTCCTAAGTGTTTTATTATACCCATTATCTTATTTAATTATTAAATGTGAAACAGGTGAGGCAAGTAGTATTCTACCCATTTTTACAGCTGAGGCAATAGAGAATTATGGACACCAACCACTTACACCTCAAGTCAAACACCTTCAAAGTAGCAGGGTGGGAAGGTCTTCTGAGTTCTAGACCTCTTCTTTTTCCACTGCATCATTCTACCTCCTTAAAAATCATCATTCCTTATTTAGGTCATGGCCTCCTTTCACAACCCCAACCCTACACCTTTATTTATCCTTCTCCCTCCTCTTGGCAGTGGAAAGCCATCTTGCTCTTCCTTTCCACCAAACTAAAATCTTCCTTCAAAAGGCCAATTAGACTCACTTCTTCAGAAGAGAAAATGTATCCATTATCCATTCTTCTCAGTGACAATAAGAACTAGCATTGCCTGCTATTATCACTATTTTACAGATGAGGAAGCAAAGGTAGACAGATTTATCCAGATTCTCTGGTGGGATTTCAGTTTCTGTACTCTTGAATCCACTTATGCTTTACAACATGCAGCTGCCTATACGTGTGTAACATTGCATATACTGTCTGACACAGTCCAAGTTTTGGTGAGTTTAGCTGAATTTTTTTTCTTTCATATCTCTCATTTATTCATTGTTATAAATGGTTAAGAATAATTTGTTTCTATGTCATGGAATCTTTTAACATATTCTAGTGAAACTTACTTAGCTTTTCTCTAAATAATGTTTTAAATGTACAAGCTAAAATGCACAGAGATATTAAAGAAAACAATTATATTGAAATAAAAACACATTTTTTCCCATTAAAGTTCACATATCTGGTAAAATCTATCCATGGGCCCCAGGATAAGAACTCCTATTATAAAGGATTATACTCACTAGGAAGGGGAATAAGGAAAAAATATTAATAAATGAAAGTGATATAAAAATAAAATACATCAATTTTTTTAGTATAGAAAAGAGTGGGAAAGGCCATCTTTTCCACGAAGCCTCCTTGTTTTAATCTTACCCCATACTGATCTCTTCCAAGACAATCATTATCATCTCCACTTACTCATCTTACATTTGTCTATTTAAATTTTCTTGGAATTTTTCTCAAGTTTTTGTATATCTTGGCCTCCTTAAGAGACTCTAAGCTCTTCAAAGATGGGTGCCATGTTTTCTACAACTTTTGTAACCCCTTCTGTGCATTATACAAGGAAGGACATTTCATAGAATAAAAAAAAAACTGTTAGAACTTCCAGGGATCTTAGAGTTCCAAGCACTCATTTTATATGTGAGGTCACTGAGGCCAGAGAGGTGATATTACCTAACTAAAATCACACCATAAGCAAGCAGCAATATTAGAATTCATGTCATCTTAGTGTAAATCCAGTTCTCTTTTCAAACATACCAAAATATCTTGGAGCCTTCCTAATAAATATCTGCTTAGTGAATTAGAATGCTACTTATTAGGCTATCACCACTCACAGACTGCCCCCAGGATGCATTTTTCAAATGATTTCCCTCCATTCAATCCCTCCATGGATTCTGATGGATTTTTTTCAGAGCAAATTTTATTTTTTTAAGAATTGAGATCATTCACTCAACTTACCTATTTTTAGGACAGCACAGAATATAAGAATTGCAACATTTACATGATCTCAGAGATCATCTACTTCTGCCCACAACTTAACAAACATCCCCTCTATGCCATACCCAATAAGTGGCATACACTCTGTGCTTAAAGACTTTCAATAAGGGGGGACTCATTACCTCCCACAGCAATTCATTACTTTCTAGATAGTCCTAATTATTTTATTTTATTAATTAATCAGAATTAGCTTTTTTAATAACAAACATCAAATAATATGAAGACTTCAATATACAAAGAACAGAAAGTGTATATGAAACTAATCCTAATTATTATTATTTTTTTTAAATCAAGTCTAATTTTGTCTATCTGTCATTTCCAAACACTGTTCCTAGATCTGTCCTCTGAGGTCAAACAGAACATATCTAATCAAACTTTCACAACTACAGCCTTTCAGATAGTTTTAGAAAACAATCATTTTCTCCTCTAAGTCACTTTTTAAGTTGATTTTTAGAGCTCAGGTATTAAATTTGATTTTATTTGATTCAACCCAAAGTGTCATTGGATACAGACTCTGTTAATCAACATGTTAACTATCTCTCCAAAGTTGTGTCATCTGCAGATTTGGCAAGTATGCCATATATACCTCCATCCAAGTCATCAACAAAAACATTGAACATTGCAAGGGGAAGGGAAGAGTACTGGGAATCTTCGCCAGAAATCTACCTCTAAGCTACATAATGCCTATTAATGATTATTCTTTAGGTAAGGTCATAAAACAAATTCTGATTCTAACTAGTCATAATATCGTCCAGCCCACATTTCTGTTTTGTCCAAATGGATGGCATGAAACACAATGTCAAGGGCTTTGCTGATATCTAAGCAAATTTTAGCTAAGATTCTCCCTTGATGTTCTAATCTAAAAAACATGTCAAAAAAGAAAATGAGGTTAGATTAGCACGACCTGTTCTTGATGAAGCATGCTGGCTTTTATTAATCATGTTTTCCTTTTCCATATGTCCACTAGCCATCTCTTTAATAATATATTCCAAAACTTTGCTAGAAATAAAAGACTAACTCATTAGTCTACTATTAGCAGACTCCATTTCATCACAGTATAACTTCACCAAGAAATATAAGAACTGTCTCCACCAACACAGACTGAGACCCGTTTATGACTCATTAGATAGACTTCAAAGAGCTACCTGAATTCAATGACTCACCCATGGCCACAGAGCTGTTAAGTGTCAGATCTGGGATTTGAATATAGAACTTCTAAGTTCAGCACTGCAGTCAAAAAGCCACATTGTGTCTTTAACCTCAATTAATCTGGCTATAAGAATTAGTATGAATTGCAGGATGCACCAATCACACTTGTGATTTGAACATACCCGTGGCTGCATATTTCTCTTAAACCTCATGATAATCTGCTCTTTTTACCTTGTTTTTATTTAGTAGCTCTAAAATTATAAGACTCTATTTACTTTACCCTTATTTCATAACACACTCCACCCCCAAGATGGCAGCATTTCCACTTACAAAGGATTCCCAGAAGTCCTTGGATACCATATTGAGAAATGCCACTTCGTTGAACTTCATACCATAGCTCTGACACTCTATATTACTAGTAGAAATTTCCGAGACTTCTCTCGTAAAGAAGCAAACAGCCCTATAGGCCCACTCACGAAGTTATGACTCTTCTGCCTCTGATCCATCCATCAAAACACTGTGGGATAAATTTTTTAATGCACTACTCTAATCACATTATTTTCCTACTCAAAAACATTCAGTGGTCCCCTAATATATATGAAGTAAATTCTAATCTCTTTGCCCTGACATTCAAGGCCTTTCACCATTTGTTCCAATCTAACTTTGTGTCTGCTTCCCGTTAGTTCTTTACATATAATAACGCCAAACTGGATAATTTTCCATTTCCTAAAAAATATCTATGGTTTTCCATTTCTGTGCCTTCCTCAAACTGTCCCAACTGCCTAGAATTCACTAATTCTAATCTCTATTCCCAGCATCTTTTCTTATTGAGATCCTACCAATCCTACAAGGTCAAGCTTAGTACCCCCTCCTTC
This sequence comes from Phascolarctos cinereus, assembly GCF_003287225.1. Taxonomy (NCBI): domain Eukaryota; kingdom Metazoa; phylum Chordata; class Mammalia; order Diprotodontia; family Phascolarctidae; genus Phascolarctos; species Phascolarctos cinereus. Next base: position 164,031,610 of record NW_027555847.1, on the reverse strand, counting down.
ATGAAGATTCTCCTTATCTTCCACTCCCCCAATTAGAACTTTCCAACTCTCAGAATTGGAATAATAATACCTCTTCTGTGACATTTATTTGTAATTCGTGTCTTATTTTTTATTACCTATTTGTGAATATATATAAGTATACATACACAATGTATATAAATATAGACATACTTATATGTATTATATGTGTGTATATATGTGTGGACATATGGAAGCATGTGTATATAAATATATGTGTGTGCATATAAGTATAATTTGCTTGATGAAAGGTAAGCTTCATTGACATTAGCAATTATATCACTTTCTATCTAAATTCTGAATGTATCCAGCACCTAGAACAGTCCTCTTCACACAGTAGGCATTTAATAAATATTTGCTAAAGAGAACTGAAAAATTATCATCTTCATTAGTTATTTATAGCTCTTTCTTTTCTGAAATGGTAAATTCCTAGAGGAAAGGGACATTGCCTAATTTATCGTTAGTTTCTCTCTAAGAACCCAGCATTGGCTCCTAAACATGGAAGGTACTAAATAAACTTTTCTCAATGGAATTGAAGTGGAATTGTTGGAAATTACATACATACATACATACATACATATATACACACACATATATGTATGTATGTGTATGTATGTATGTATATGTGTGTATATACACACACGCACACACATATATATATATGTATATATATGTACATATATATACATATATATGTATATATATATATATGTACATATATATATATATATATATATATATATATATATTCCTTTTATTTCATACACAAGGTCCCAGCCACTTAATCCAAAGGAAAAAATTTTTTAAATCTTTTTAAAAAGAAAGGAAGAACAATGCAACCATCAGTCAAAACCTCCCATATATCATGACAACAGGCTCAGCACTGTTATTACATCATGAATGCTGTCGTGCTAGAGTTGTAACAACAAAGAGGACTGCATTATGGGAGGCCCTGAAGTGCTCACAGACATCCAAGCATTTTGCAGATCTAATTACTGACCTTGCAGGACTAGCAGCACCAAGGCAAGCTGCTATAATGATTCCTGTCCAAATTATACTGATGTCTCCCTGACCCCTATCCTTGTATTTTGTGGGTGTTGGTTGACATTAGTCAATGGGAATGAAGTCCTTGATAGACATTTTAAAATAAGCCCAAACACTAGTATTGTGCAAGTGATGTAGTATCAACTACCTGAGGAGATAAGTATAAGGAGAGGTACTAGACAAATACAGTACTAAAGGGAGATAGAGTTACCAGTCAGGAGGCTCTTCACTGATGTAGGTTAGAGAGGAGGAGTGTCTGCACTATACCACTATAGGTGGTACCTGTGGTAACAGAGATGGAAAGGTAAATCTGAGGGATGTTTGTAGGGAAGAAATGAAAAGATATAGCTTGGATAAAGAGGATAGAGATGAAAAAGGAGTCAAAGATAGCTCACAATTTCTAAACTGACATATATATATATATATATATATATATATATATATATATATATATATATACATAATACGTAATATATACTATGTGATATATACTATATAATCATATAGCACATACAACATAATTATATAGTAGATAATGCAAATAACACATTCCTCTTAGTTGGTAATGCCAGATTATAGAATGTTTTAAAAGCCAGGCAGTTACAGGATAAAAACATTTCTGCACTTCCTTAATGAGTCCTCCTTTCCTCTGCTCCCAGCACTTGCTAAGGAATTGTTGTGTATATTGAGAGAAAAGAAGAGCACATAATAATAATGAAAATGAGGATGATGATTATGATGTCTAGCAATTATATAGCACCTAGTATATGCCAGGTACTTGTGCTAAGTGTTTTACAAATATTATCACAATTTATCCACACAACAACCCTGGGAGGCAGGTTCTATTATTATTATACCCATTTTACAGTTGAGGAAACTGAGGCAAATAAAAGTTAAGTGGCTTGCCCAGGGTCAAATTGCCAGTAAGTGTCTGAAGTTAGATTTGAACTCAGGGTTTCCTGATTTCAGGCTCAGAGCTCTATGCACCGTGCCACCTAATTGCATTAGAACTAGAACATTTTGTCCTATAGAAACCGAACCAATATGTCCGAAATACTGACAGGAAAAAGTAAGCATTAAACTGTGTAACTAATGAATTGAAAGAAGGGACAGGTCAAAGTGGGTTGGTGTAGACATGGAAGGTTTCATAGAGGAAATAGAACTTGAGCAGTGACTTGAAGGATGTATAAAATCTATTCAGAGGAGGTATTATAAAGATAGTTACAAGAAACAAGCATGATGTTTTTGGGGACACTGAATAGGACTTTTTGTTGAAACTGAATTTTTGTTGGAGTACAAGGAAATAAGTGGAAAAGATAAATAGATTTATAGATTTCATACTGCAAGAGACCTTAGAAGTCATCTAACGCAATTGCCTCATTCTACAGATGAGAATACTATGGTGTAGAAAGGAGGACTCACTTGCTGAGGGTCCTGGATGTAGTAAATAACAAAATTGGGATTCAAACTTGGATCTTGAAACCTGGATCAGTCAAATAATGCCAGATTACATAGGAGGTATTAAAAGCATGGATGAAGATATTTGTTCCTTTCTTACTCTAAACTTCTCACTGGGAGGAAATTTTACCTTTAGAGAAATGGATTTTAGCTCCCAGTTTAGGAATTGCGAGTCATCTTAGACTATTTCCTAATTTCCATTCTCTTTATCCAAAATGTATCTGTTCATTTCTCCCTTAAAAACCTCCCTCAGATTTACCTTTCCATCTCTGTTACTACAGCTACCACTGTAGTGCAGACACCACTTCTCTAAACCACATCAGTATCAGAGCCTTCTAGTTGGTAATCCTATCTCCCTTTAGCCCTTCATTTCTCCAATCCATCTTGTATATCTAGCCAGGTTAATTTTCTTTTCTTTTTTATTTTTTTTAATAATGAACTAACATCAAATAATATGAAGATTTTGATATATAAAGAACAGAAAAGGGGGATTTCATATGAAACTATAAGTTTCCATTACATTATTTTTATAAAGTATACATTAAATTTAACACAATAGGACAATATTGCCCTGCTTTTCTTTGTTCCTATGTGAGCTTTATTTTGCTCTCTTCTGTGTGGTTTTAAAAGTGTTTTATTGATATTTTATTCTATTTTTTTTTTGCACCAAGTGTTCTCCATCTCCTCTCCCCAACAGAAACCTTCATTGTCACATTTAAATGTAATAAAACAAAACAAGTGAATACATTTGCCATGTCTGAAAATGTCTCATTCTGCACCTCAAGTCCATCAACTCTCTGCCATGAGGTGGGAAACATGTTTTATCATCAATCTTCTGAAGTTATGATGGGTTACTGAATTTATTTTAAATCTTTCAAAGTTGTCTTCCTTTGAAAGTAATTTAAAATTTCACTTTAAATTATCATAGTTACTATATACACTGTTCTCCTGGTTCTTCTCATTTTGTTCACCATCAATTAATACAAGTCTTTCTCATTTCTCTGAATTTGTAACTTTTATCATTTCTTACTGTTCAATAATATTCCATTATATCAATCAATGATTATTTGCTCAGTTTGATTTATCCTCTAAGTAATGGGCATACACTTGGTTTCCAGTTTTTTGCTAAAAGAGAAAGTGTTGCTATAAATACTTTTGTACATATTAATCCTTCCTGCTCTGCTTTTTACTTCTTTGAAGTATATGCCTATTTGTAATATCATTGAATACACAGGTATGAATAGTTTAGTCACTTTTTTGTATAGTTCCCCTGAATATTCCCCTATTCCCCCTGAATAGGTGGATCAATTCACAGATCCAATAATGATGCATATGTGTACCTATCCTCCCATAGCCCCTTCAAAAACGTTATTTTCTTCTTCTGTCATTTTTGCCAGTTTGATGAGAATGGGGTAAAACCTCAGTTATTTCAATTTGCATTTTTTGTTATTACTTTTTAGAGATTTTTGATAATATAATTTTACACTTTATCTTTTGGAAACTGTTCTTATTCTTTCACCATTTATCTAATTGGGACCATTATTCTTACATATTTATATCAAGCCTTTATGTACCTACACCTTTGGGCTAATCACACCTCTCCCAAAGGATTTATACAGTCCTCTATATTCATAATATATACATAATATTAAGCCTACAGAGTGGAATGCAGTATTTCAGGTTGATTAGAATTCAACTTCTCCTCTGTAAGGCCAGGTTAGTTAGAAAAATAGAGCATCAAAGGGAAGACTATATGGTTCTAAAATGTCAACAATCAATGAGAAAAAATGGGAAGGAAGGGAGATTAGCAGTTCCAGATTTCAAACTATGCTACAGAGGTGTAATTGTCAAAACAATTTGGTACTAAGTAAGAAATAGAGGAATTGATCAGTGGAACAAATTAGTACATTCTATACAGGAGGGAATGACCACAATAACCTAGTATTTGACAAACCCAAAGATCCCAGGTACTAGGGTAAGAATTCACTATCTGACAAAAACTGTTGGGAAAACTGGAAGGCAGTCTGACAGAAACTAGGCATAGAACAATGTATCACACCCTATACCAATATAAGCTCAAAATGGGTACGTGATTTAGATGGAAAGGTTGACATCATAAACAAATTAATAGAACATGAAAGAAATTATGTGGACAAGAATGTTCATCATAGCTTTTTTGTGGGGGCAAAGAACTGGAAACTGATGAGGAGGTGTGTATCAATTAGGGAATAGCTGAATTATAGCAGATGAATGGGACAGAATATTATTCTGCTGTAAGAAACAATGAAGGCTATGGTTTCAGAAAAACCTGGGAAGACTTATTTGAACTAATACAAAGTGAAGTAGGCAGAACCAAAGGTACTGAACTATGAAACACTTCATAATTCTGATCAACACAATAACTAACCACAATTCCAAAGGATTTGTGATGAAATATACTCTCTCCCTCTGACAGAGAATGGATAGAGTCAGAATATAGACTGAAGATTATTTTTTCCCCTTTTTCTTGTACTTCCTGTCCCCCACTCATTTTTAAAATGGCTTATGCAGAAATTTGTTTTGCATAGCTATACATATTTGTAATGAATTTTGTTTTTTCTGGTCTTCTTAGTGGGTGGCAGATGGGCTAGGCACAGGGGTGGGGAACCTGAAGCCTTGAGGCCACATGTGGCCTTCTGGGTCCTTGGGTGTAGCCTTTTGACTGAGTCCAAGTCCAAAACAAATTCTTTTATTAAGGGGATTTGTTCTGTGAAGTTTGGGTTCAGTAAAAGGGCCACACTTGAGGACCTAGAGGGCCACATGTGGCCTCAAGGCCACCGGTTCCCCACCCCTGGGAGGAAGGAGAAAATTTGGAACTGAAAATGAAACAATTTTTTAAAAAAGACTATATAGTTCTAATTTTTCTCCCCAGGTAGCTAGTTCAAGAAACTCAGTTTTCTCTAAACTTTCACTTTATTTCTTGAAGGCTAGAAGGACTTGATGCTGTTCAAAATTTCAGCCAATCCTAACCCTACCATCTTTCTTTACCCCAAGAAAAGGCCCACGACTCTCAAGGGATGTCATGTCTATCTACATACAAACTGCCAACAAACTACATGTCAGTATACATTTTTTGGTTTGCTTTTAATCAGCATAATGTGACATGTTACTGGCTGAAAATTGCTGCTCTGGGAGGACTCCCAGCAAATTATCACACTTAAAAAAAATGGGCATAGGTAGATGATGGCAGAGAAAGTGCCTAAGGAGGCAAAATTTATTTGGGGCTTAAACTCAACGTGTCATTAGATTGTCTGAAAGTCTCTCCTCTGTCCCACTCCCTTTTCATTGTAAGACAGTAATCATTAGGAACTCAAAGTAGCTTCACTTTGCAACTGCCACAGTCATCTCTCATAGTCATATGTATTCATTTACTCATGTTAAGGTTGAGATCAAAACTTTTCCACCCAGAAAGGAAGGGTGGCTGTGCTCTCAACACTTTAATAGAAAGAGCCAAGAGCTGTTGTATCACCCCTTTGGTATGCTGACTCTCCTTTTCCTAAGGCACTGTTTTGTCCATCTTAATGTTATTGATTTTAATCAATCACAACATACAATCCCTAAAGTCAATAGGAAAGGTAAAGGGGAGGGTGGGGAGCAGTGAAGAAGAGTAGTTGCATATCAGTTTTTTTTTTTCTTCAGAGAATTTTAGTTCAAATTTTAGACTGTGGCCTATTCTGGATGGAGAAATTCAACAGTGCTATCTAGGATAATGCCAACATCAGAACAATCAATCAATATGCACTTAGTAACTGCCTACTAGCTTACGAAGTGCTAGCTACTGTGTTTGGTGCTAGGGATATAAATACAGGAAAAAATTACATAATCCCTACTCTCAAGTAGTTTACATTCTAATTATTTGATAAATGATTCTTTTAAACAGAATAGGGCTCTTTTTCAAGGTACTTTTTACCCTGGGTGAGGTCCTTCTTCCAAGGTAAATTGATGGATAGCATCTGCTAAAAGTGAAGAATGCTTTAAAATAAATACTGGCATCCCTACTGCTAGTCTGTTAGAATTAAAGTCTCATTTCTCAAATGAAATAGCAACAATTACATTGCTTGCATAAGGGCATGCAGGTATCTTCTACAAAATAATATACTCAAGTAGAATAGAGCACTTTTTCAACGTACTCTTCAAGATCAGAGGACATGGTGAAGTGCACCTAATTTGATGAACTATACCTTATGCCATGGGCCAGAGGCAATGGGCCTGGCTGTTGTATTTAGGGACTGGAGTTTGCAAAGTCAGCCTTAATTGACATAGAGAAGGGAGAAGAGTTGGAAAGGGGGAGCCATAAGAATAATCCAGGAAAAAAAGAAAAAGTTAAAGAACCTCACCTTATAACAGAATCTTTGGCTACTTCAGACAAGGAGGCAGTGAGCACACCAAGGCACAGAGAATTTGTAACCCAATCCTCCCTGGAAATCTTACTTTGTTTAAACATGGGTCTTTATACCATATTCTACAAAACATTTCCCTAGCACTGTGAACATAACTGAGGTTACTTTGACTCATTAATTTTGTGAAAAATAAATCAATATTTCTTTATACATGTGCGCTTTCAAGTAATAGTGAATATTTCCAACTGTTCTGTTGTGAACCACTAAAAGATTTTAAACTTATGGCCATAGGGATTTTGAAGATGCAAATATTCCTACATTTGTAAGCTAGATTCTAAGACATTCAGTTCTTTGCAAACAGAGCACAGGACCTGGACTTATGAAGACCTGAGTTTGAATACAGCCTCAGACACTTACTAGGTGTCTGGGCAGGTCACTTAACCTCTGCCTGCCTTAGTTTCCTCACCTGTAAAATGGGGGCAATAATAACCCTTACCTCTAAAGACTGTTGTGAGTATAAAATAAAATAATATTTGTAAAGTATTTTGCAAACCATAAAGTGATATATAAATGCTATATTATTACTACTACTCCTCTTACGTACAACTCCATTCCTACCTTTCCCAGAGATTCAGTGTTAACGTCTCCAACTATCTCTCGATTATCTCCATGAGGATGTCCTGCCAGCATCCTGAACTCAACAAATCCCAACCCAAATTTATCATTTACCCCCAAGAAAGCTGTATCCCCTTCTATCTACTCAGTAAGTGGCACCACCATTCCCCTGGCCTCCCACATTTGAAATGTCACTTCACAGTCATCACTTGACCCCACCATCTCCTCAAATGATCATCATTTTGTATCCTTTCTCCTTTTGACAGATAAACTTCTCAAATAAACCACCTGCATTCAATATCTCCAATTTGTCTCTTCTCATTCCTCAAATGCTTATAATCTGACTTTCCACCTCAACATTTAACTTATACTGCTTTTCTTCAACAACCAACTTCTCCAAGTACTCGACAGCTAACATTTATATAGCATTTTAAAGTCTGTAAAGTCATAGCTATAGTGTTTAAATTAATTCTCCCAATAATCTTCCTTCCTTCTTTTCAAAATTCAAAGGGGCCTTAAAAGTCAATTAGTTTAACTCCCTCTTTTTACAGGTGAGAAAACTGACTTCCATGAAGGTTCTGTAACTTGCCCAAGGTAATATAGGTAATGTCATAGGCAGGATACTACATCTTATGCTTGCCTTCCACCAGAGAAGGGAAAGGAGGAAATGAAAAGTTAGCAGTTGGTTAAGATGTTGGAGAATAGAATCTGCTTATTTGGACTATAGTATAAGATGTAAGAATTATGGTCTTAGGTCAGGAATGAAGTTTATTTAATCAAGGGTAAGAAGACTGTATCTGCCTGGTGTCTTGATGATTAAAGTAGCTTTAAATGGAAAAGAGGAGTGAAGAGCCCAGTTTCAGCCACTAAACCAATTAATGTAAAGAGCAGCAGTTGTGACATATGAAGACTAATAACAGTAATGGCGCTCAGTCATTCACAATGAGAGGAAGAGTAGCGTAAATGATACCAGTTCAGATGTTTATACACCAATGCCATGAGTATGGATTATAAAGTGAGAAAGAGACCTTAATTTTGCTTAAGAAAGTGTGATCTCATATATGCAAGGGATATAGAGATATACTGCCCATGACTGGCATATGCCAATGAACAGGTAGACAATGTTCACAAGAAACAGATTAATTAGAAAAAGCAGCAGAGTAGTTGTATACTTCAATAAGGCAGCTACAGAAATCCATGAACATGAAAGGGTTGGGGAAGGACAAGCATAATGGAAACTGTTTGTATGAGGGTCAATGGAAGCAAAAATGAAAGAGGTGTCATGACAGGAGTAAACTATAAACCTCCAGCTTACCCGGAGGAATAGGGTGACAAATTCCTAACCAACAAATTTGGTAGAGATGTTGGATAGAGCTATTATAGGACACTCCAAGTAGTATGGTCAAAGACTGCTAGATTTAGAGCTAAGGACCTGGACTGAAATTCCAGCTCTGCTACCAACCTCCAAAGTGCCTTTCAAATTTAAATTTATGATTCTATGAAACATTTTTGCTGGAAGTTTCTTTTCACTGAAGAGCATAGCTACTAAGTTATTTACAAAAATATATTTTTATTTATTTTGCTAAATATTTCCCTACCACATGCATTTTAACAATCACTTAAAAAAATTCAATTCAAAATTCTTTCCCTCCCATCCCTCCTTGAGAAGCTAGGATTTTTATATCAATGATACATGTGAAGTCATGCAAAACATATTTCAATATTCAGCTGACAAATTCTTAAGATCATGTAATCATAGATTTAACCATCTATTATATGGATATATGTGTGTATATATGTATATATATAATATATGGTTATATAAACATATGTATATATAACCACATATAATATTATATATATAGCTATATATGTGTGTTATTGAATTTTGTATGTGTATACAGACATGTATACACACATACACCATAGATAGAAATAAACTGTCATGTCATCTAGTCTACCCCTCTCATTCAATAGCTGAAGAAATTGAAACCCAGAAAAGTTAAGTGACTTGCCCCAGATCACATAGCTAGGAGGATAGAGAGTCAGGATTTGAATCAGGTCCTCTGGTGTCAAATCCTGTATTTTTTTTACTGCTCTGTGTTCTTGATTTGTCTTACTGGCAATTTCATTTTTGGAAGAACAAAGAAGCAATAAAGGGACTAATATTATGAATTTGATTCTGAACGAAGAGGGAGAAGTTGTTTGAGTGTTTGGAAATGATAAGGACCTAGATATTCTAGACTTTGGAGGAGGAGATTTCCAAGATCTCAGAGGTAAGGTAAGTAGCACATCATGTTGATTAAGGAAGGATAGAATTTCTCAAGTGGTAATTAAGTTCATTTGATAAGAATAAGAACAAAGAGGGTCAGCATTCTAAAGAGCTTGTGACACAGAAGTTCTTAAACTGAGATTTTAAAGGACATGCACAAAAGATGGAACTGAGAACAAGCAAGAGAGAATGAATACAAGATTGTGGCGACAAACTTTTTTAAAATTCCTACTGTTTTCATTGTTCAGCCATTTTTTCAGTCATGTCTAGCTCCCTGTAACCCCATTTGGGGTTTTCTTGCAAAGATATTCGAGTGATTTGTCATTTCCTTCTCCAGCTCATTTTACAGATGAGGAAACTAAGGGTTAGGTGACTAAACTATTAAGTGTCTCAGGCCAAATGTGAATTCAGGAAGATGAGTCTTCCTGTCTTCAGGTTGGGCACTTGATTCACTCTGCCCCTTAGCTGCCCTTTTCTAATGTCTAGATAGAGTTTTATTCATTATGTCCAACGTGCTAGGCACAGACCTAAGTGCAGGGATCCAAATAAAATGAAAAAGGCAAACAAAAATGGGGAGAGTATTCTAAAGACATGGTTACATACAAGCTCATAAATAAACTTTGACTTTAAAGGACATGTGCAAGAGACAGAAACAAGAAAGAGTGAACAATAATGTAAAAGAATGTGTAGGTACTTTTAAAATAATGTCTACCAATTTCCAGATAGAAAGATGACAGGTTGATAGATCCACAGATTGATAGATCAATTGAGCATTTATTAAGTACTTGTTATGCATCAGGCACTGTGCTAATTGCTAAGGATATACAAACAAAAACCCCAACTATTTTGTTTCTGTGTTTTCTAAAAAACAAAATTATGTTTCATGCTGGTAAAGATAAAACAAAACAACTAAAGACTAATTCAAGAGATCAGTCTCATTTGTGAGTGAATTGCCCTAATGAATTCAAAACATCTGCACTACTGAGAGAACTGAAAGACTTTGCCAATGTTATTATTGAAATTGTATTGGTAATTTTTGAGGACTCATGGAAAATAGGAGAGGTCAGATCTGGAGATGGTCAAATCTTGTCCTGATTTCCAAAAGGTATAAGAAGGTGCATACTTTAAACCCCAGACCAATTATCTTAATGTAAACTTCTGAAATAATTCTTGATTAGGAAAGGCATAATGTATGAGACCGTAGAACCCAAAGAGGTGTGATCACTAGTAACCAACATGGCTTTGTAAATAATGAGTCAGGCCAAACTACGTTATCTCCCTTGTTTGACAGAGTTACTGGACAAGCAGATCAGAAAGGGATGTTATGAACAAAATACATTTCAATTTTGGCAAAGAATGTGACAAAGTGTCTTATGCTACCTTTATGGACAAGATGATGTAGCCTAGTTGGGTCACTTTGAAACTGCTTAAATAACAGTTGATTAAAGGATCCATGTCAGCCTGTAGAAAAGTGTCTAGTATGCTGTCACAGTATTGTTCTTTTACCCAACTTTGTTTAATATTTTATATAACAGATTTAGATGAAGGCATAGATAGGAGGCTCAGCAAATTTAGTATAGCAAGAAACTAAGAAAGACAGCTATCACTTTAGATGATAAAACTATGATACAAAAAGATAGGAATGAATTTACTAAAGATAAATGTAAAGTTCTGCCCTTAGATTCAAAAAAGTAATTGCATGAATACAGAGTGGGCCACTAAGGAGCTACAAAATAGTCCACATGGAAAAAGATTATGAGTTCTTATGAACCTAAAGCATGACAGGAATTAGTTGATGTGTTGATCATTAAAAGCAATGTTATTTCTGATGTTATTAATAGATATAAAATGTCTGGTGGAGAAGTGATAGTGTCACTATATTCTGCATTAGTCAGACCTTCTCTGGAATACCATATCCAATTTGGAGCAGCACATTTTCTGAGCAGACTTTCACAAATTGGAGTTTGCCCAAAAGAGGTCAATCAAGACAGTAATGGTGATTAGAAAACATGCCACACAATAATCAATTTAACGGAATTGAGGCTGTTTAACTGGGAGAGGAAAAGACTTGGGATAAACATGAGATTAGCTTTAATATATTTGAAAAGTTGTCATATGGAAGAGAAAATGCACTTTCTCTGCTTGTCCCCTGAGGGCAAACCTAGGACCAATAGATACAAGCCAGAGGAAGGAATGATTCTGTCTCAACATAAGGAAAAACTCCCTGACAATCAAAACTGCCCAAAACTGCAATGGGTTGCCTGAGGGTATAGCGAGTTCCTGTCACTGGATGTCTTTAATTAGAATTTGGTTGACCACTTTTCTGGGATATTGTATAGGGTTTATGCATTGAGGAGAGGCACCAGATGACATTTGAGGTGACCTCTAAGTTAGCTAACCTATGATTCTGCTCAGTACATCTAATCAGTCTTCAATTCTCATTGATTCTGCCTCCACATTATCTCTGGTTTCTGCCCACTCTTCTAAGTTCCCAATGATGCCCTTTTTGCTACCTGGCTGAGCTATTGCAGTAACATGTCTCTACATACTTCCACTTCAATCCATGTTTTTATTCTGCTGACAGAATAATCTTCTTATGTATTCATCCATGCTTCACCTCTTTGCCCCTGCTTCCAGCCCACCCTTTATATGCTATTTCCTCTCATTACAATGTAAGCTCCCCATTAAGGATTGCCATTTTTGCTAGTATTTGTATTTCTAGAACTTAGCACAATGCCTGGAATACAGTAAATACTTGGAAAAGGCTTTGTCTGTCTGTCTATCTATTTATCCATCTATCTATCTGCTCATCCATCCACAGAACTGGTCATGCTGTTCTTCCACTCAAAATCCTTCTTTGACCACTAACTTCAACTGAAGATGAGACTCTTTAGTCTGACATTCAAGATCCTTCATTATGTGGGGCCATTTTACCTTTCCAGTCTTTTCTCACACTATTCCTTACAAATTCAATGCCTTGGACAAACTCCTCTGCTTGTATTGTTTTTTTTTTCCTCCTGAAATGTACTTTTTCTTAGTTTCCATCCTTCTCCTTATGTGTTGAAATCCTATCCATGCTTTAAATCTTTATTTTCTCTTAAGGCGCAAAGATTACCTCATAGCATGATACAGTTAGTGTTTGAAAGGAACCTTTATTAGGTAATCTAATCCAACTCACTAAATCTGTCACTGAGCACACAGATCAAAAGAGGTTTTGCCTTGCTCATATCTACTCTGCTAATAAGTAGCATATCTGAGATATGAACCCAACTCTGGTGGCTGTCTTTAATTAGACTTTGGTTGACAACTTTTCTGGGATATTGTGTAGGGATTATGCTTTGAGGAAAGGTTGCACTAGATGATATTTGAGGTGCCCTCTAAGTTGGATATCCTATGATTCTGCCTAGTACATTTAATCAGTCTTCAATTCTTGATTCTGCCTCTAGAGTCAATCAACAAGCATTTATTAAGCACTTACTATATACCAGACACTGTGCTAAGTACTTGGGATACAAATAAAGACAAAAATCATAGGCCCTGTCCTCAGTCTAATGAGAGAGACAGCATGTAAATAACTATGGACATAAAAGATATATGCAGATTAGATGGAAGACCATCTGAAAGGGTAAGCATTAGCATCTGGGGAGATCAGGATCAGCCTCCTACAGAAGGCAGGTTTTGAGCTGAGACTAGAAGGAAGTGAAGGAGACTAAGAGGAGAAAAGGGAGGGGTGGAACATGCTGGGTATGGGACATAGCTAGTAGAAAGAAAGAAGAGACAAACCATCACATTTGAGGATGTACAAGAAGGCCAATGTTGTAGAGGGGAATAAAATATAAGAAGACTGAAGAAGCAGTAAGGATCCAGGTTATGAGGAAATTTAAATGACAAACAAGTAGGCTTCATATTTGATCCTGAGAGGTAAAAAGCAGCCACTTGAGCTCACTGAATAGGGGCATGACATGGTCAGACCTTGACTTTAGAAAAATCATCTTGGCAGTTGTTCAGTGGGTGGATTTCAAATCCAACACTCTTTCCACTATACCATAATCCCTCCTCTCCTGATCTCTCCATTCATTAATGGTACCTCCAACACAGAACTTTATTTGTGTTGCATTATGGACTTTTCACATATTTTAGCTATTTTTATCTATGTCACATCCTTACTAGATGGCAAGTACCAGTAGGGATAGATGAGTCTCTTATCTGAACACTAGCAGAATGTCAAGCATATAATAGGCTCTCTTTTGATTATCTGAAGAGAGACTTTAAGGTTCCATTTCATTTTACAATCGGATACTTTTTTGTAATTAACTGTCAGTGGACAATTAATAGAATATGATAGCATCTTCTATTTTCTACAGCTCTCAGTTATGTGACTCTAAAGAGTACATTGTACTGTTGAAAATCACCTGCCTGTTCCCTTTGCATAGTTTCATTAAGGATATGTTCAAAGTATCAATAGATTTTACTCATAAAAATTTCTTGAGAAAGAAGGCACACAGATTCACAGTTTCTGATATTTTCCTGGTTACCTTTTCTTGGTAATAACAATAATAATAATTCTTGTAAAATTTTCCCCCTTTTGACCAGCCATCCCTGATTCTGTGGATCTAGCCACTATGCCTCAGCTGCCTTCTGACTGGGCTCCTGTGGAGCCCTTTTCCCACTTATGATTTCTTTCTAGAACCTCCATATAATAGCCTTTTAATAAATGTTTGTTAAGCTGTAATAAAAATACAGTGTTTTGTTTATCCTGGCTAATCAAGAAATATTTCTTGGATACTAACTATATGCAACACAGTGTTGGAATCAATAAAGAGGACAGTTTGCAGCTCATGTCTTCAAGGAATTTATGGCCCAGTAGGGAAGATAAAACTAGCTGAAACAATTAGCAAAGTTGCAAGATACAAAATTAAACCACATAAATAATCAGCATTTCTATATATTACCAAAAAAAACCTAGAAGGAAGAGCTAGAAAGAGAATACTTGGGAGTCTACCTGCCAAGACAAATCCAAAAACTATATGAACATAATTACAAGCTACTTTTCACACAAATAAAAGACTAAATAGTTGGAGAAATATTAGTTGCTCATGGCTAGGCTGAGTCATTATAATAAAATAATAAGTACTACCTAAATTACCTTATTCAGTGCCATACTAATCAAATTATCAAAAAAATATAGTGAGAAAAAGTAATAAAATTTATCCGAAAAACAAAAGGTCAAGAATATTTAAGGAATCAATGGAAAAAAAAATGTGAAGGAAGGCAGCCAAGTTGTACCAGATTACAAACAATATTACAATAAGGGACTCGCTAAGAAATAGAGTGGTGGATCAGTGGAATAGATTAGTTGTATACAATAACCATAGAAATCTAGTGTTTGATAAACCCAAAGATTCAAGCTTTAGGGGCAAGAACTCACCATTTAATCAAAATTACTGGGAAAACTGGAAAGGAGATTGGCAGAAACTAGGCGCAGACCAACATTTCATACCACATGCCAAAATAAGATCAACATGGGTAAATGATTTTAGGGTGATATCACTCTTTTTACCTGTCAGATCTATGGATAATGGAGGAGTTTATGACCAAATGAGAGATAGATAGGATCACAGGAAATAAAATGGGTAATTTTGATTACATGAAATTTAAAAAGTTTTGTACAAACTAAACCAATGCAGTCAAAATTAGAAAGAAAGCAGGAAATTGGGGAAACATTTTTATAGAAGTTTTTCTGATAAAGTCATCCTTTCTCAAATAAATAAGGAACTGAGCCAAATTTATAAAAAAATAAGTCATTTCTCAATCAATAAGTTGTCAAATGATTTGAACAGGCAGTTTTCAGAAGGAGAAATCAATGCTATCAACAGTCACATGAAAAAAATGCTCAATTACTATTGAATAAAAATTTCAAAACAATTCTGAGATACCACCTCACATCCATCAGAATGGCTAACATACAGAAAAGGAATGCTGGAGGTGGTATGTAAAAATAGGTACACTAATGAACTCTTGATGGAGTGGCTGAACTAGTCCAACCATTGTAGGAATAATTTGGAACTATATCCAAGGAGCTATAAAACCATGTATACCATTTGACACAGCACTACTATGTTTATATCCCAAAGAAACTTTTAAAAAAAGAAAAAGGACCTATATGTACAAATGTATTTATAGTAGCTCTTTTTGTGGTGGCAAAGAATTGGAAATTGAAGGGATTCTCTCAATTGGGGTATGGCTGAACAAATTGTGGTATATAATTGTAAAGGAATACTATTGAGCTGTAATAAATTATGAAGGGAATGATTACAGAAAAACCTAGGAAGATTTGTATGAACTGATGCAAAGTGAAGTGAGTAGAACCAGGAGATCATTGTGCACAGTTACAGCAATGCTATAATGATGATCAACTATGTAAGACTTAGCTATACTAATTAATACAATGATCCACCATGATTCCAAAGGAAACATGATGAAAAAATGCTTCCCCCAGAGAAAAACTGATGAGCTCTTAGTGCAGATTGAAGCATACCTTTTCACTTTATTTTTCTTTCTTTTTTTTGAAATATGACTAATAGGAAAATATGTTTTACATGACTTCACATGTATAATTAATATATTGTTTGCCTTCTCAATGGATGGGGAGGGTGGAAGGGAGATAATTTGGAACTCAAAATTTAAAAAAAAAATCAATGTTAAAATGAAAAAAAAAACTAAAGAAAAATATAATTTTCCTCTTTACAACCTATACTAATTTTTACTGGTTCTGCCCTCTTGAGTTGAAGAGAACAAATCTATCCTTCTTTCACAATATATTCTTTCATTCAAGTTCTTTTAAGTTTGTGAAAACAAGTAGCATCGTTCACTTAAACCTTCTGTCTTTTAAGTTAAATATTCTTGGTTCCTCTAAACCATCCTCACAGGGTAGAGAGTTAAAGCCCTCAACCTGCTGTAAAATGAAGGTATTGGACAAGATGGCCACTAAGGTCCCTTCTAGCTCAAAATTTATGATTCTAAGATGCCCCCTAGATATTCTAATCTGGATGCCCTCCACCTTATCAATGCCTAAACTGTGATACCAGAATTGAACATTGCATTCTATATATAATCTGACCAGGCAGAACACAGAGACAGATACCCCATTAAAAATGCTTCCTCTTAGAGTGAATTTTTAAAAAAAATGTAAAGACCACCTGTGATTGTGGCTTCTATCCTATGCATAGGAAGGAAAGGAAATGGGTGGAAGACTGCAGAGTAAAACAGAAAAAGCAATAATAATGCACATGCCTAGCCTTGAGTGAATCTATTCCAGCTTTTAAAAATGTTTCAGTAAAAGAGGAATCTCCATTCTGTGTCCAGAAAGGTCTATTAATCTCTTATTACACTGTTAGTATTACTGGAAAAAAACATTTCATAACTGATAGATGTGTCTTCCTGACTACTATCTCCCACAGTTAAATATTCTCTGAAATGTCAACCATTGTAATTTGACCCTGGCCTGACAATGGAGCTGTACTTTGTTTTCCCCTCCACAGAATATGATGAACTGCATCTGCTCTCTTCCAAGGAGGAGAAACAAATGAAAGACCAGCAAGGGGATGCTGTGCTCAAACTGTAAATACTTTGGGAGGCATAGAGTATGAACTTGAAAACACTGTTGATTTACCTACCAAACTCTTATCTGCATTTCTTTTTCCAGCTGTCAAGCAAAATAGTGATTGAAGTTGGGTACAGAATTTTATTTGTTTACCAGTCAAGACCCTGGATAGCTATGGGTAGTGGAAGGGGCTGCCTCTTGGAGCCCAGATGCGCCTGAATGAGACAATGCACCAGTGTATTTACAGAGCAACATGTGATACAAATATCAGGACTTGAAATTGACTAGGATTGGATGGAAGAGAGAGAAAGAAGGGTGAAAGAGAAGGATAAAGAGTTAGTGAGGAGAGGAAGAGAGAGGTAGGAAGAGGGAGAGAGGGAGAGTGACTATGGAAGGGGGAATGTATTAATAAATATGTTTTTAAAAAAAGGGAGAGAAAAAATGAGGTTGGCACGATCCAGTTGTGGCTGGCCTTATTTAGGAACCAGCATATCTGTGAGCTCTTGTGTGAAGCCATCTTGACTTTTATAGATTATAGAAAATGGAGTTGTATATGCTTAGTAATGCCAAAGTCAGACAGGAAATGAATGGCAAAATAAAATGGGACCCAGGAATCCAGATGCTAATTCAGTGCACAATTGTTTTCCCTTCAAGTATTTGAAATAAAGAAAAGAAATGATCCTCATTCTATAGGTGTGGATCCCCTCCTAACATCTAGGCCCTTTTAATATATATTCATTTGTTTGTTTAGTGGAGGAGGGTATTTTCTATGTATAATGATTAGAACGCTCCCTTTTCCCTGTGCAGGCAACAAGACGTGGAATAAAGATAATCAGATTTAGAGTCAGAAGACATGGATTCAAATTCCAGCTCTGACACTTCCAGGGTGATCTTGCAGAAGCCAGAGGACCTCTCTGGACCTGCATTTCCTCATCTACAAAATGAGATGATTTCTAAAGTCTCTTCTAGCTCTGGGTCTTATGCTTCTAGCAGTGTCTGAAATTCTACCACTGATGATTCCTTCATTTGAATAAAATGTTGCTTTGCCATGTTTACATATTCCTGTGAAGAGTAAGACATTGGTATGAACCACCTCACGTGAAGGAGCTCATTAGATGAAACACTTTCCTTCATTCTGGGAGACACCAGGTCATTTAGATCAGGGCTTCTTAAACTTTTTTCCACTGGAGACCCCTTTTTGAATTTTGGCAGAATTCACTGGTGTTGTGTGGCCTGAGGGCACATGCAGCACAAAATGCACATTTTGTGTTCAGAACCAAGGCTGTGGTGAAGTTGCGGGTTGCACACACCACCAGAAACACCTTGGATTCATTACACGCTTGATTTTTAATTAATTTTTGGTTGTTGTGTGTTTAGAAACCTTTTACTGTTGCCAAATTTTTCAAGACCCCATATACTGTCGTGACACACAGCTTAAGAAGCATTGATTTTTAGATAGTATGAGATGTCTAGGAAAGGAGAGAGACCATTCAAAGTAAAGGATAAAAAGTCTGTTGTATCTAAGGATACACAACAAAGAAAAACTTCCAACTTCACAATTCACTCAAGGTCAGTCCTGTAACTAAGCAATGTCATTGTTTAGTCAATATTGTCCATGAGGTTTTCTGGGTAAAGATACTGAAGTGGTTTGTTGTTTCCTTCTCCAGTAGACTGAGGCAAACCAAGGTTGATTGACTTGCCCAAGGTCACAGAGCTAGTGATTATATGAAGCTGGATTCGAACTCAGGTCTCCCTTACTCTAGGCCTAGTGCCCTATCCACTCAACTATCTAGCTGCCTCTAACTAGGCATTACCCAAGATTAAAAAAAATCCCTTTTCCATCTCACACTCTACTCAAATGTCCCTGTGTGCCAAAAAGACAGTCTAGCCTACTCCTATTTATGGGTCACAGGAACAGTGAGGACAGGATAGGCAGGCCATTCCGCTTGAAGAAGAAATCAAATGTGGTCAGCAAGGACTCTTTGCCTTCTGTCAGCTTCTCCATATTGCAAGTATGATAATTCTCAGCTGTGCACTATATTAAAAGCTGGGATAAAATGGGTAGGGAGAGGAGGAGGTTTCAGTACGAAGTCTTGGCTCCTGAAATCTTCTTTCTCATAGGACCCTAACTGAGCAACCTCTGCAGTTGGCCACCGGTCAGGGATCTCCGGAGAATGGAAGATACCTGATGTCTTCCTATAATGAGCTTATTATAACATGACACGGGAGCCAAAAACAGTGGCCTTCAGCAGCCAGAGGGCCAGAGGTATTTAAAAAGGATTGGATTAAAAGATATAGAGATAACGAAGGTATAATTCATATAATTCAGTTTACAAAGCAGTAGACAAAGAGAGGAGATAATAAAGTTATGAAGTATAGTGAGAACAGGCAGCCAATATATGTACTGTCCACCAAATTTCCTTTCCTAACTCCTTTGCCTCCTCTTGGATGCCATTATGTTTAAAAGTAAACTCACGATAATTAGATTGAGGAGATCCATCAATGAGACTCTCACATCTGGTTTTTCAATGTTTCCTTGTAAAATTTCTTATCAACTTTCATTACTTCTCCAAAGAAAACATGGTTTGAAGGATTTAGTCCTGTCCAATGGTAGAAAAAGAGGATAAAATGGTGGGCTCTGTTTTCCCAATTAGGCTCCAATATCAATAATGTAGCTTCCTATCACTACTAAATGGGATGAATGAAAAGATGCAAAGGTCTTCATTTTTTAAATCTATTTAAAGTGATCTGTTTTCATCATCTCTGGTACTGTTAATTTAACAGGCTGTTCAAAGAGAGATTCTCTGGAGTGAATGATTGTGGGAGGGGGATTGGCTAAGTTAAACATATCATTAACTCCTCTAGTCACTTTGAGCTGAGACAAAATTGAAAAAGATTCTGGAAGAGATGATGTAAGTCCAATTAGACAGAATGGAAGGAGACAACTAGGTGATATAACTTCCTTACATTAACACTGTTAACAAAGTAATGAGAGGGGGGGCTATCTGACAAATTGCATTTGGATTCCCACAACCTCCAGTGTCTCAGTTACCAGTGTCCCAACAACCAGGACAGCAGTGTCATTGGATCTAAGAGTATGTGTCAGGTGAACTCTGAGCTTGCAAGGCTCAGTATTTATAACAAAAATATAGCCTTCTCCCTGCTTCCTACAGAACTGTCAGGCTTTCTCATAAGAGTTTTCTAATTCTCTACAGCAACTGGAGCCACTGAAGAATTAGTGGAAAGAATTGGTACAGCGATGGTGCACAACGGTAATTCAATGTTTTGCACATAAGAGTTTTGAAGTTAGAGGGACTGCATTCAGATTCTACATCTGATACCTACCCATGCCTGTATGACCTTAGGCAAGTCACTCACTTAATTTCCTCCTCTGTAATATCATGGAATTGGATCAGATGATTTCTTGGGCCCCTTCTAGTTCTAGAGCTGTGAACTTAAGGGGAAGGGGAGGGGGAGGGGGAGGGAGAACACTCCCAAGCCACCCCTTCCTAGACGTGGGAGGCACAGATGAGGCACACTGCATATGTTTTCAGACTTTTTCAATGTATTGATTTGTTGTGCTGATTTTTTCCCCTTTTCTTTTTCATTTTTTGGCTTAAAAATAGTATTTATTATATGGGATGGTTCTTTGGGACAGGGAGGAGAGAGATACTGGAGAAAACTATAAGGACGTAAAAAATGCTGAAGACAGAAATAAAAAAAACTTTTTTAAGGGAGTAGGTTGTATGAGTATCTTCATTTTGCAGGTGAGGAAACAGGTTTAGAGAATTTAAATAAATGGCCCTAGAACAATGGATAGTAAAATACGTGGCCAGGGCTTGAATTTAGACAGTCTGATACAAAATTCACAGTTCTTCTCAGACTGTAAACCCCTAGTGGCAGTACATCTTTGATTTGCCACACCCAGCTTCAGTCAAGAATATGACAGTGTGAAATCATTTCATTCAGTAAATATTTATTAAGTTCCTATTATATACAAGAAACTATAGACTAATATCTCTTCCTATCTCTGGCCAGCCTTTAGAAAATTGGATTGGATCAGGAGTTCTTAACTTGGAATCTGTAAAACACACACGCACACACATACACATGCACATATGCACACACAAAATATAATATTTATTATGTACAATATATTATATATATATATACACATATTTATACACGTGTGTGTCCTGATCAATGTATTTCAACACAATTGGTTCCTTTTGTAATTCTACATGTGCTATTTTATGCATTTAAAAACATTATTCTGAGAGGGGAATCATAGGCTTCACCAGACTGTCAAAGAGGCCTGTGACACAAAGAAAGGTTGAGAAGCCCATCATTAGATGGCCTTTAAGGTGTTGTATAGCTCAGAAATTAGATGATCCTAGAAATGATGATTCTCAATCTCCAGCAGAAGTACAGCTAGATTAAATTGTATCTTGTACTGGTTTAGCTATGTTATATGAGAGTGTCACAGAGGTGTGTCTGTGAAGAAGGGATAGGGAAGACAACAGCCAGTTATACAAAGGGTGATTCTACCTCAGCTGGCCTAAGGGGTGGGGGTGGGAGGGAGGGGTGGCCCATGACCCCATTCTTTAGAGTAGTGGCATCAAAATCAAATAGAAAAGAGAGGCACTAATAAGGATTCAAGGGGGCCTCGTACTGACTTAATTTTAAAATGGAATGTTATCTATGTTTTATTTTGAATTTTTATGTGTTTTCTTAAATATCTCCCAGTTACATTTTACTTGGTTCGGCATGTACTTGAAAGTGTTGAGGGCTGATGTTTCAAACTTTTGCCTTTGATGGAATGAAATATTTGCCAAAGGAGATGGTAAAGGCACAGGACTCTGGGCTATAAAAATGTGCACAGCCTTTGACCTAGCAATTCAATTTCTAGGGATGTATCTCAAAGACATCATATGAATGGGAAAAAGACCCACACGTATGAAAATATTTATAGCAGTTCCTGCTGTGGTAGCAAAGAAATAGAAATTGAGGGGATGCCCATCAATTGGGGAATGGCTGAACAAGTTGTGATATATGAATGTAATGGTGCTATTCTGCTATGAGGAATGATGAGGAAGGGGCAGCTAGGTGGCACAATGGATAGAGCTCCAGCCTTGGAGTCAGAAGGACCTGAGTTCAAATCCAGATTCAGACACTTGACACCAGCTGTGTGACCCTGGGCAAGTCACTTAACCCCAATTGCCCCACCAAAAAGCAAAAAACAAAACCAAAATTTTTACTGTATGATCCCTGGGCAAGTCACTTAACCCCAATTGCCTTAAAAAAAATGATGAGCAGGTGGACTTCAGAAAAACCTGGAAAGACTTGTATGGATTGATTGCTGAGTGAAGTGAACAGAACCAGGAGAATGTTGCACACAGTAACAGCCACATTGTGTGATGACTAACTTTGATAGACTTGGCTCTTCTCAGCAATGCAAGGACATCTCCAAAAATCTCATGATGGAAAATGCTCTCCACATCCAGAGAAAGAACTACGGAGTTTGAATTTGGATCGAAGCATATTATTTGTTCTTTTTTTTCCTTCTTTTGTTTCATTTCTTCTTTCTTGTGGTTCCTCCTATTGGTTCTAATTCTTCTTTACAACATGACTAATGTGAAAATATGTTTAATAGAAATGGATATGTAGAGTCTATATCAGATTGCACACTGTCTTGGGGAGGGAGAAGGAGAGAGAGAGAGGGGAGGAAATTTAAAACTCAAAAGCTTATCAAAGTGATGGTTGAAAACTAAAAATAAATTATTAAAAAAAGAGACAGGCAACTGGAGGTTAAGGATGGAGAGCTTGTCATAGGGAAGTTACTTTTCATATTGTAACCCTTCGTTCACCATAATAGTTATGGTTCTGATCTCCAGCCAATTCAATCATTTATTATTAATCAATAAACATTTATTAAGTGCATACTATGTGCCAGACACTGTGCTAAGTTCTTGGAATATAAAAAGAGACAGTCCCAGCCCTCAAGGAGCTTATAATCTAATGGGGCAGACAACATGCAAACAGATATAGAAAAACCCAACTGTATATAAGATATATAGAGATAATTAACAGAGAGCAAGCACTGGAATTAAGAGGGGTTTGGGAAGGCATCTTGCAAAAGGATTTTAGTTGGGATTTAAAGGAAGACAGGGAAGTCAATATTCAGAGTAGAAGAGAGAGAATATTCCAGGCATAGGGAACAGTCAGAGAAAATGCCCAAAGCTGAGCTATGGAGCATCTTGTTGGTGGAACAGCCAGGAAAGCACTAAGAGTATGTGTCAGGGAGCTAGGCATAAGAAGACTGGGAAGGTAGGAGGGGTCTAGGTTATGAAGAGCTTTGAACACCAAACTAAACACTTTGTATTTGATGCTAGAGGCAATAGGGAGTCAATGGAGTATATTTTGTGGCAGAGTGACATGCTAAAATCTGTGATTTAGGGAAATCACATTAGTGGCTCAACGAAGATCACCCAATTAAGCTGTTGTTGTTTGTCCTTGGTTTTGAAGAAGACCAATGACATCATGGAGTGATGTCTTGACTTGTGCTTGAATTGAACTTAAGTGAAGCAGAGTTGCATAAAATTTCCAGCCTCACTCTTTCTTCTAGCATCATCAAAGTCCAACGGCAGGACAAAAGTAAGGACTGACTGGCAATGGCCCAGGATGCAGTGGATGACCTTGGGGTCTTCAACGTCTGACCAAGCTCTAAAAAAGTGCACCACATTGCCTGCTTCAGCCACCTTGCTGGTATTGTTCTCTCAGCACACAGTAGGCACTCAATGTTTAGAGATTGTTAGTAAATGATTGAGTGAATTATCTGGAGATCAGCTGAGGGAAGTATTCATATACTTGGGCTACCCCCTTACTCAATGATGGATTTGAGACCTGTCAGTTACCTTCAACCTGGTTTAGCCTGTTTGCTGAGATGATTTTACTGGGTTGTGGCCACTATACATGTTACAGCTTCTTGGAGCCATCGTTGAGAATTGGGTGAAAGGTGGACACCAAAGGTGGACGAGAAGCCCTGAAAAGAGCTCAGCAGGCCCTCACACCACAGGTGCTGAACATCCTCCCTGAACATCCCAAACCCCCTGACCAAAAAAAAAAAAGTAGTACAAAGCGAGAAGATAAAAAGGCCCAGGACAGAACCCTGAGGCATGCCTATGGTTAGAGGGCATGATCTGGAAAAAGATGCAGCAAAGGAGACAGAGAAGAAGGGTAGTGGGGTGAGAGTTAAGACAGGCAGAGCCACTAGCAGGGCACTGCAATAGTCCAGGCAGGAGGTGATGAGGGACTGCAGCAGAGAGGGGTAGTGTCAGAGGAGAAAAGGAGGCATATTTGAGAGAGGTTGAGGTGAAATCCACAGGCCTTAGCAATAGCTCAGATATGGCAGGGTGAGTGATAGTGAGGAATTCAAGCTGAATCCTGAGTTGGGAGGCTGAGGGACTGGAAAGTCAAAAACATATGCAGAGACAGTGCACGAAAGCAGATAAATGTAACAGAAGCTTTTTACCTAAGGGATGAGGGGACATGAGATAAAGAAAGCTGGTATGGTTGATTAAGGATAACTTCCTAAAAATAGTTACATATTTGACAAATTTAGCTAGGGATAGATGAACTCCTCATCCTTTTGATGAGGAATTGGAGGGAAGGAAGGAAAGTGTGAAAGCATAGAGAAAGGAGGTAGAAAATGGATTGATAAAAACCCTAGATAAAAACATATAGCTGGGAGTGACCAACTGTGCAGGGGGCAAAGCAGGTTTCCTTAGCTGGGGTGGACAGTTTGATGTAGTAAATGATGAGAACTTTTTTTTTTCTTTGTCATACAACTACATTTATGTCAGTCCAGGGAAGTGGGGAAACTACCAGAAGGTCAAAAATGTTTGGTACCATTTTGTGTTTGGCTGGTGTTTTAAGGCCTATCTTACTCTCCTGCTAAGCTGGCCTTTCCTATTCTCTTTCTCTCACTGCTCATATATTCTTTTACATTAAAGTGCTTTACTCAGTCTCATAGGATTGCAGGCTGTGTAGAATCTCTGTCTCTCACCTCCCACCCCTTTTCTCTCCCCCATTTTTACCTCTTCTCTATACATATTTACATATGCATGTGTGTGTGTGTGTATATATATATATATATATATATATATTATATATATATACATATATATATGTATATATCTTACATTATATATCATACATAGAATACCTCACATTTATATAGTGCTTCAATGTTTACTAAATGATTTTGTTGAAACTATGCTGTGAGGTAGACAGTGTGAGTTGAGTAGGGTGTGGGGTTTATAGACACTTGTAAACAAGGAGACCAGAGTTCATAGCGATTAAATGATTTGCCCCTGGTCCCATGGCTAGTAAAAGACACAGTCAGTACTTGTACCCTACTGAAGAAATATCCAAAATAATTTCTTTTAGGTTTATTATGATTTCTAACAGGATTAAAGTAGGAACTTCATTTTTAAAAAAGTCACAACTGCCACAAGAAGTCAACAAGGTATTTAAGTAGTTGTGATAATATTAAATTTTGATCATACGTGAGTTAAAAACAGAGTTCCTACTTGAAATACTTTCAAGACAATCTGGTCACATCAGGTGGCAGAGTTAAATCTTTTTTTAAAAAAACCCTCACATCTTTTAATTCAAATTCATAATCACAGTGCCTCTCTCTTTTCAGAATGAGCGTACAGTGGAAAGAATGCTGTACTTGAAATAAGAGGACCTCTGTTCAAATTTAACCTCTTTCACTTACTACCTTTGTGACCTTGAGCAAGTCACTCACCTTCTTTGGGACTCAGTTCCTCATTTGCCAGATGAGAGGGTCAGGGGTGAACTACATGATCTCTAACATCATTCACAGCTCTAAATCTATGCTCTTAAACATCTCAGAGCCCACTCCTTAATAGCCATCTTTATTACTCAGTTCCAAAAATAGGACCCAATCTGGGAATGAAAAACAGTGCTTGGGGGTTCCTAATTGTAATTCATTTTTCAAATGGCCTGAATATTACCAAAGCAAAACAAAAACTCTCTCTTCCAAATCCATCGCACATTCAAAAGAATATTCTTCTGTGAATGGCTACTTTAATTTTGAATAAGCCAGGGTTTTTTCCTATTCCAAATGCTGTCTTAATGGGGGTGAGGATGGATGGGTGGAGGAATAAGCAATTTTCCCTTAATGTATATATGGTTTGTTCATTTTCGTCCACCATGCCTCACCCCTAGCCTTTTCACCCACCCACAGTTGGCTTGGTCTCTCTCAATATGATAATGATAATAGCTAGCATTTACATAACATTTAAATGTTTGCAAGGTGCTTAACTTGTTACAGGTCATTCATCCTCACCACAATCCTGTAAGGTAGGGGCTATTATTATCACCCCCATTTTACAGGTGAGACAACTGAGGCTGAGAGAGGTTAAATGACTTGCCTAGGGTCACATAGCTAGGAATTGTCTAAAGTAGGATTTGAACTCAAGCCTTCTTGGTTCCAAGGGCAGAACTCTGTCTATTCTACCACCTAGATAGCTGACTATAAAGAACATACCAGCATAACATGTTCTTCCTCTTTTTCTCCTCAGGCCATAATCTGTGTTCCCAAAGGAATGGGATGCTATATCACTGGTATAAATATCTTAAGAGTCTAAATAATCTCAGAAGAAGCAGGACATGTACCTGTACAGTCACTGCAGGTAAAGGTACTTTCCCCCCTATTTTACTAAAGAGAAGCCTAGAAATACTTCCAAAGCCTTGTAGTCAAGAAATACGTAAAGGTGCTATACATGTGCATTTCTAAATCATTGCCACATTCCAATTTGGAAGTATGAGTATAATGTGGAACTTAGGCTCAGTAAGACCCAAAGTTAAATCCAGTCAATGAGTGGCAGAAGGTATGTATGAGCAAGGGAAAGTCCCTTAACATCTCTGTGCCTCAGATAATATTCCAAGACTGATTCTGGAGCTATAGGTGGGTTGTGACTGGCTTTGATGGAAAGAGTTCCCACAGCAACGAAACCTTGAATCCTTGACATTTATGACGATTACTTTTTAAAACCATTCTTTGTGACTAAATTAGTTAGGTTCTACCACTGATGGGGTGGGGGGAAGGGGAGAGGGAAGACAGCCCAAATCAGGTGAATGCAGTGCCAGAGGGATTCTTCTACTGAATCCCGAAGTCACCATACATTTCGTTAGAAAAAGGAATAAACGTGTATTCAACACAGATTGGACTGGATCACGTGTCCCTCTAGCATCCCCAAAGTGAAAGTGCCAATTTTTTGCTAAATGTCTACAATGATTCTCCCTTCAAGACTCAGACTAGCTCCAAATAGATGCAAGAATGCCAAGGAAGAAGCTAAAAAGAGAATAAAGAGTGTGAAAGAGCAGACTGTCTTCTCCCTACCCCGCCCCAGTATCAGTCCTGAAAACTTGATTTCATATTGTTCTCCGCATTTATCCTGCTGTGATAAGCCTAAGGTACCATTCTTAGAAACTCAAAATGTGCCTTTCTGAAAAGCCATTCAAATTTGACAGTTATCAGATGTACTGAAAACAATCTTTTTGAGAGATTAAAAACAGAGAGAGTTTAATATTTTTTTCCTCTATCTCCTCTTTTCAAATTCAGCTTTACAGAACCCGCCAGTCCCCTGAGCTTTGCATGTAAAGGTAGTCTTAAAGTACAGTTTTAAGCCAAGTGAATATTTCCCAGATGAAAAGACATGTGCTTTCCAAACTACAATATTCAGAAAGGTGGATTTTAATTTCCGCAAAGACAAAGCCAACAGAAAAGAGAATGCATATCTTAATGTACTTAAAAAACTATAATATTACTTAGATGGTAAAGTTTTATTCGGAAAAATGATTGTCAATGATGATTAATATTCTCCTTATAATTAATTCAAAATCTTATTAAAATCCAACTTTTATAACTTTACATATAATAATGTTGCCCATGTCAGGACAGAGACTATGCCTCATCATTAATTTTACCTGTATCATTTCTCAGCCCTCAAAAAAAGGCAATAAAAGAAAACCTCCTTAGAAATCAGCAAGGCCCCGACCACACTCATCTCCATAATAGCACAATTTCCAATTCACGCCTCATTTTCATTAATGTTTCTGGCCATAAATTTTTAAGCATATGATAAAAAATTTCTGAAGCGGCATAAAACTAACATGAAGAGGGAGTTCATTAGCATGTGACCCTAATTAGAAATTCCATATTAACTTCCCATTTCTACTTGTGCATATCCAATAACATTGGGTCTAATATCCTGGATATGGCTTTTACATTCTTTGGGGGAATTAAAAAATTTTTCTTCTCTTTTTATTTTTAAACAATCTGTGTATTTCCATTGTTATTGAATAAGTCAACAGACAATGGTATCACAGCTGGGCCTTTTGCGTCCCAAATTATCCAGGAGAATTGTGAGCAGATACTAGCACAATGCTTTATTAATGATACCAGATCATAAAAAGGGGAAATATGCTGAGTCCAGCTCTTTCCTAATGTTGGGTGATAAAAATGCTACTTCAGGATTCAGAAGGTTAAGTTCTAATGTGTATTTTGAATAGAGTGTGCTGGGATAATTGCCTCATAAAGCAATGCATTGACCAGCCTGCTAATGGCTGCAGAGTGCAGAACTCAGCAAAGAGTGCCAAGCTTACTGGAAAAAATGCTGTGGCTTGACTTTTGTAGATTTTCCACATTAAGTTAACTTCCCCCACCCCAATTTCAAAATGGATAAAACACCACCATTGGTGTATCTGTCATTAAAGAAACATAAGAGCAGAATAAGGAGGTGGGTTGGTTATGTAGCAAAAATGAGGAATAAAATCTTGACCCTTGTTAAGAGATTAAGAAATAGAAATTTCCTTTATTTCCTTGGAGAGGTGGGGTGCTATGGGTACAGAATGTTGCATACTTTGTCAGATAACAGTCACTATATCAGTTTGACTTGTTAGATATTCTTCTTTAGACAAAGGAAAGTTTACTGGTCAGGATTGAGGAGAGGGATGATAGCATAACCACCTATGGCTATGAAGTTAAAAACAAAAGAAATCAATGAATGTTATTTATTTTAAGAAAGCAAAGGGTGAGTTGTAGCCAAATTAGTGTGTCCTCGAGCTAACAAGAAGATATAACTAAGGCTTCCTGGTTTGTTGGGTGGGTGCCCTGTGGATAACTTATAGGAGGACAGGGACTGGAATGAACAGGACAGGCAGCCATGAATGATTTAGGATCTGCATTAGTGGAGGGCATAGCCTAATCCATCATGGATCCATTAATATATTGAAGAAAAGAGGTGACAGAGCTTTTAAAGAATGTGTTCTTCCCTGACACCTGAGGAAATGACAATAGATTTATTCAAGGATCACATTTTTTTTTTTTTTTTTTTTGGTCTAGGCAATGGGGTTAAGTGACTTGCCCAGGGTCATACAGCTGTAAGTGTTACATGTCTAAGGCCGGATTGAACTCAGGTCCTCCTGAATCCAGGGCTGGTACTCTATCCACTGTACCACCTAGCCGCCCCCAAGGATCACATTTCTGTAGCTTTCCCACAGTGGGAGTTTCCTTACCTTCTAGGCTAAAATCTATAAAATATCATTTCCAGTGTACTTGGTAATGTCTCAAGGCAGAGGGTACCACTCACATAATAGGCTCACAGGAACACAGGTGGAGATCTGGAAGGGATCATCTATCCAATGGCTTCATCTTACCAGGGAAGAAAACTGAGGCCCAGGAAGGTTAAATGACTTGCCCAGAGTTAAAAAGGGACTAAGTGGCAGAAGTGGGATTTGAATCCAGGTCCTTTCACTTCACAGTCAGTGCTATTTCTAATATACCAATAAGACTCACATCTTGTATTCTTTGCTCCCACTTAAGGAAGAGAAATTTCAGCTGATTTCTTCAGTCAATTTTGTGAAAGCTATCACTCTGCTGCTATTTCAGGCTAAACCCTGATCTCAGTCCTTGCCAATAAATATGCAAATAAACAAAATGTGTGAACCTATGAAGTTAATATTAAGCTGTAACTAATGGGAACAAAGCTACAGACAAAGGAGTGTAAAAGTACAGTTTTTTTTTTAAATCAAACAACTCAGGGATTTACCTCAATGTGTCCATTATTAGAGAGACTTTTTTTTTTTAAGGAATCCATTCATTCAATATATGTTTAAGTGTCCCCTACATAGCTCCTTACTAGGGGTTAGGGAATATAGAAAGAGTGACTAAGATAAGGTTGATATCTTTAGTAACCTTAACAGTTCATGAGATTAAAAGATACAAACAGCATTAACTATAATGAACAATATTACATGAAAAGTACACTACAGAGGTTCAAATCAATGCTATATTAGATCTCACGGGGAAGGTTATTAGCAGAACAAAAACATACTATATCAAGAAAGACTTCCTAAAGATGGAGTCATTTTAAGTGCCCACTAAATGATAGGATTTCAACAGGCAAAGAGGACAAAAGAAACATTCCAGGAATAGGGAACAGCCTAAACAAAGGTACAGAAGAGTTACGGTTTTTTTCAGGAGGCAGAGAATTGTCTGGGTTGGCTGGGGCTTATATAAAGAGAAGGGAAGTGAGAAAGCTGGAAAGATAGGGTGGTGCCATATTATGAAAGACCTTGAATGCCAGGCAAAAGAGCATGAACTTTGAGCAGCGAGGTGGCACAGGGGATAGGACACTGGCCCTGGAGTTAGGAGGACCCGAGTTCAAATCTGGACTCAGACTTATAATACTTCCCAGCCATGCGACTCTGCGCAAGTCACTTAACCCCAATTGCCTCACTGAAAAAAAAAAAGCCTGAACTTTAGCTGAGAGTCAATGAAGTTTGGGCTGAGGAGTGGCATTAACAAAAAAAAATTATTCTGGCAGCAGTACAAAGGATGCTTGGAAGTGGGTCAAGAGAAGATACAGATACAGAAGACCACCTGATAGAAATCAATAGCAATAAGATAATCAGATGGTAATTAGGGTCTATGACATGGTGATAGCATTGAAGAAGCGATTGCTGGAGATGTAAATCAACTACTACCACATGAAAAATGACAAAACAATTTTATCTTGCACATCTGGTGGAATGAACACAATCACTTGAGTGCTATATAACTCACTATTTTTTTTAAATCAGAGCCCCTCCTTTTCTACTCACTATCTTTTGCACAAATACATGAAAATCTTTTTTTGTTGTTTTTGATATTGATGAGGTCAAAACTCTTTGAAGAGCAAGAGCTTGAAAAGTTGGCTCAAAATCAAGATGTTCTGTGTTACTTTATGTTACTGCTTTGTTGATGGAGAAGACAAATTACTAAAATAATTCAAACTTCAACATCTGAATGAGGTGTGACAAGTCAGAAAAACTGGGTTGGATTCGTGGCTCTGCTATTCTCTATGTGACCTTGGGCAAGTATTTTTCCTCTCTGGGCCTTAGCTTATTTTCTCTGTAAAATCAGAGTTCCCTTAGATTGGGAAACTAAGGTCCATTCAATAATTTTCAATAATATACTTATGTTTGGAGAAGAAAAACAAAACAAAACACAATTAGCAGTTTCACGAATTATGTTTCAGTTACCCCTCTGCTCTAAAATTTTGCTTTGTTCAATTTTAAATTAGTGCTGTCCTCATGTATCAGAACAGAGATGTTCACATGTGAAAGTATCTAAACACTTGATGAGTTTAGGTTTTTTATAAGGCATAAAACTTGCAAAATTTAAAATACTCATGAAAATGCAAACTGATTTTTCACTTGCTAAGGGTCTATAGTTTTTTTAAATCATCAATTAGCTATGGTAATAGAAGTATAAACGTAAACATTATTCATTTATTGCTTTTCCCTGTTGTGGTGTCAAACCAGTATTTGGTTGTGAGCCTAGACATAAAAACATAATAAGTATATATAAGGTCTTGCTTCTGAGGATCTTAAAGCATCATCTGGGCCTATGGGTAGGTACATTCTCATACATACAATGCACAGTAAAAAGTTGAAACTGTCCCTTTGGCATCGTTTAATAGGACTTTTAATATTCACATCTTCATCCTTTACAATTAATTGGGATACATACTCTTATCATCACTCATTTGTGACTTTGAAAAGTCATTTAATCTGTATCACAGTTTACCCATCTCTAAAATGCAAATAATGCTGGATGTATTTTACAGGTCTATAGTGAGAGACAATGAAGCTATTTATAGTTCTCAGGTCAAGATGTAAATATTATTTTGAAAGTATTTCCCATTGGATATAAACTGGTCAGGAGAAAGTATGGAATTGAAAGGGCATTGATTTCAAGCTTGAAGATTTGGGTTTGAAGCATAGCTCTTCTACTTATCACCTGTGTAACTGGGCCCAGTTTCCTTATTTATATGGGATTGGGGATGATGGAAGGTATCTTCCAAGTCTAAATCTAAGATCCTACAACTATTTTGCTAAAATAGTGTTTTACTACTATGCATATTCTGATATAAAGAATTATTCACACGTGCTTCAACCCTATGATGAATAAATTTTTATTTATTCTGGTATTTATCCAGTATTTATTCCTCTCTTTTCTAGCGAAGATAGTAGAAAAAGGTTATTCATTTACAGGTTTATTCTCAAAAAGACTTTCAATAGGTTTCTTACTTTTTTCTC
Organism: Phascolarctos cinereus; assembly: GCF_003287225.1. Taxonomy (NCBI): domain Eukaryota; kingdom Metazoa; phylum Chordata; class Mammalia; order Diprotodontia; family Phascolarctidae; genus Phascolarctos; species Phascolarctos cinereus. The sequence continues at coordinate 163,998,546 of NW_027555847.1, read as the reverse complement.
TCCTCTATTTTTAAATAGCTCAACTAATAAAATAAACTTATTCACATTTGTGGTCTTTCCTACTTTCTCCTCTGTCACAGTGTTCAAATTAAGCATATGCCTCTAACCTAAAGCCCCTGTCCTTTTCCATATAGACTATGATAAGTACATTTGGTTCCCATGATTTACCAGCTCAGTCATTTTCCTATCTTCCTTTTAATATTATTTCTAGATTTCACCTCCCCCAGGAGTCTCAACAGTATTGAATCTTTGACACATGCCAGGAATTATTGAGTGTAGGCTCAAAGACTTTCAATTCAATTGATTAAATAAGCATGTATTAAGGACATCTTATTTTCGAGGCAGATGTCCAGAGAGCTAGCCTTGAAGTTGAGAAGACTTGAGATTAATGATGATGATGATGATGATAAAGATTGTGATGACAATAACACATATAGTGCTCTAAGATTTGCAAAATATTAAACATATATCATCACATTTGATTCTCACAACAACCTAATGTTCTAGGAACTATTATTATATCCATTTTAGAGATGAGTTAAATGAGACTGGAAGAAATCAAATGACCTCCCCAGGGTCACACAGCTAATATGTGTGTCTGAGGCAGTCAAACTCAGTCCTTCCTGATTCCATGTTGAATACTCAATCCCCTATGACATTCAGTCTTGCCTCTGAAACATAATGACTGTGTGACCACAGGTAAATCATTTAACCTCTAAGTGCCTGTGGCAACTCTCCAAGGCTATAAGTCGCAAAATCGCTGCCAATTTGCATTGAAAGAGGAAGATTCCTTACAGGTATAAGCCTCTGGTCCAGTTCTCTACCTTGCCCCAGCAAAAGTGAAAATCATTATGCCATTTATACTCAAGGAGCTTAAATTTTACTTGAAGAATACTATCTATACACAAAGATGATTGAGTTTTATAATAGATCTTAGCAACACAATCCGATGATCACTGGCTTCCTAGGGAAACATTAGCAAGTAAAGATTTATCAAATACCATATTTCAAGTATTTACAAAGAATAATTTCCTGGAAGTACTAGGAATTAGAGGGCAAACGCAGCTCTACAAAATCCACAAGACGCCAACAGAAAGAAACATCATATTGACTCAATGAGAAAAATAATCATTAAGTTTGAGATCTTTGGGTTCAGTATCTTGTAAGCTACCAGAGAGGGAAGGGGGCAGGGACAAGGAGGAAGGGAACAAGTACTGGTACAGGGAGAGACCTGACTACCGAGGGGATCAAGAAGGGCTGCTTGTAGAAGACGGCAGTTGAATTAAGTCCTCAAAGATCCTTGGTATTCTAAGAGGCAGCTAAGTGGCTCAGTAGAGAAAGTGCTGGGCCTGGAGTCAGGAAGACTTGAACTCAAATCTGGCCTCAGATGCTACTAGCTGCGTGACCCTGGGCAAGTCACTTAACCCTGTTTGCCTCAGTTTCCTCATCTGTAAAATGAGCTGGAGAAGGAAATGGCAAACCATTCTGATATCTTTGCCAAGAAAACCCCAAAAGGGATCACAAACAGTAAGACATGACTGAAACAACTGAACAACAACAACAATACTTCTAAAAGATGGAGGTGAGAAGGAGCGTGTTTCAGGTATAGGGAATAACGCATACAAATGTATAGTGCCTGGAAATAGAATGCTGAGTTCAGGGGACTGCTAGTAGGCCATATTTTCTTTCATAGGTCCGTCCCAAAGTGGGTGATACCACCTCCTGAGGGGGGCACTGGAATTATCCAGGGGGGCAGTAGTCGCCTCAGGTGCAATTGAGTGGCATTGAATAAAAATAGGGGGGCAGCAGAAGCATACAGAAAGAAGAGAAGAAAATTTTGAAAAACCATTCATACATGTTTCATCTGTTGGGTAACAGAATTAAAGTTGTAGTGATTACGTTATTTTCCAAATAAATACACAAAATGCAAGCTATAACCAATCAGTGGTCAAGTTCGCCAACAGGCCTTAACAAGCAAGCATTGGCAGGCAAGCATGTCATGCATTGTTGGGAAGTCCAGCATGCATTGGCAGGAGTACCTTGTTAACTTGTTAACAATATGATACCACATGGTTATATGGCACAATATTGCATCATCAAAATTCCAATGCAGGAAAAAGCCCACAAATTTACAACTAATTATTAAATTTAAGATATGTAATTAAAAAAAAAAATATATATATATATATATATATATATTAGAAATGATGCAAATTTCAAAAAAAAGTTAAAGGGTTGGGGCAGCTAGGTGGTGCAGTGGATAGAGTACCACCCCTGAAGTCAGGAGGACCTGAGTTCAAATCCGGCCTTAGACACATAACACTTACTAGCTGTGTGACCCCAGGCAAGTCACAACCCCATTGCCTAGTCAAAAACAAAAACAAAAAAAGCTAAAGAGTTAAAGAAAGTAGATTTCCATAGGATCGCTGAGTAATATTTTTTGAAAAGGGGGTGGTAGGTCAAATAAGTTTGGAAATTTTTTTCTAGAACATAACTTGTATGAAGGTTGATGACATAAAACAAGTCTGTAAAGGTGAATGGGAACAATACTATAGAGGGCTACCAGTCCACCATGATTGATGGTTTCTTCTTTGTGTCTAGGTTTCAGGAAGGGATCAGTGATGTGATAGATAGATAGATAGATAGATAGATAGATAGATAGATAGATATAGATAGATATATCTATAATATATATATATATAGTGTGTATAAATATGTGTGTATATATGTAAATATATACACACATATATGTACACATACACACACACATATTCTTTAAAGAGGTGTAATTCTCATTGCATTTTCAAGTCAGGCTAAACCCTAAAACATACTTTCTGAGAAGCATGGTAATATACTTGATGGAGCTATGAATTGGTTCACCCTTTCTGGAAAGCAATTTGGAATTATGTGATTAAAGGTATTAAAGTGTCTATAAACTTTGACCTGCTGCTAGGAATATACCACAAGGAAGCCAATGTCAAAAAGTCAGATCCCATATATACCAAAATATTTCTGTAGTTCTGTTAGGAACTAGAAACAAAGTTGAAACGAACTAAATAGGCAAACAATTCGTGATACATGAATATAATAGAATTTTATTGTGCTACAAGATGTGATGATGAATATGAAAAACAAAAAGGAAGCATCAGGAGACTTACATGAACTGAGAAAGAGAAGTAAGTAGAATCAGAAAAACAATGATGATAGAAATATCAATGGAAATAACAACAAAAATTCAAACTTAATGCCATGAAATAAATATGACAAAGTTTGGCCCCAATGAAGAGGTAAGAGATGGCATCTCCCTCCCTTCTCTGCATAGGTAGAACAACAAACGTGTGAAAAACTGCATATCATTTTGGACTTGGTTGATATATTGGTGAGTTCTGTTGACTTTTTTTTTCTTTAAAATCTTTGAGAGTTTGGGTTTCGGGGTGGGAGGATGCCTATATTGGGAGATGAATGTATTTTAAAGAAAAGCTTTCCATACAAATTTTAATTACAATAAGAATAATGCACTTTCTACTTAGAGTGGAAAATATCATAAGTAAGCATGAACAATAAACAAAATCTATTCAAATAAATAGAAAAAACAAACAGGAAAATAAGAAAAGTTACTCCTGGACTATTACTTTTTAGTTTTTAATTTTCCTCTTACATTCTTCCAAGTGTCTATTTGTTGACATGGCAGGTTTTCAAGTGCCCTGCCCCTATTCTATGAGATATCTTTGGCGGCTTCTATTCTGAATGTTATCCTTTATTAGATGAAGCACCAGTTTGTACTGTTCATCATTTGTACTGATGCCACAGGACTACTTCCCATGCTGGACAGGGTTATTTGTTGAGGACATGCATCTTAGGCTAATCTATTTTACTTTTCCCACTTAAAAACACAACCCAAAACAAATCATTGCATCTCCTGGCTTTCCTTCCATCAACTTCAGTATTCACTGTACTTTCTGCCCCCACCAGTATTCTCTCCTTCAAGAATAATAAGAGATGACATTTATAGAGCATCTTAAAGTCTGCAAAGTGCCATACATACATCATTTCATTTGAGAACTGCAAACAACTCTGTGAGGTAGGTACCAGAGGTATTGTTATTCCCATTTTACACATGAGGAAACTGAAGTGTAGGGAAGTTAAATGACTTAAGATCCTAGACGTGGAACTGAATGATACCTGACAGGTCATCTAGCCCAGTACTCTTGTCTTTCAGATAAGGAAAAGGAGGCCCAAAGAGGTCAAGAGACTGACTGGAGGTCACAAAGCTAATGACAGAGGCTAGATTTGAATGAGGTCTACCCAAATCCAAGTCTAGCATTACAACCATTGTGTCTTGTTTCCTCTCAGTTTTGACAGGCTATACCTGCTTGCTCCTTACAGGATCATAGATTAAAAACTGGAAAGAGCCTTTGAGGTGACCTACCTCTTTTACATACAAAGAAACCAAAGCACAGGAGAGGTTAAGGTTGCAGAAATAACAAACTGCTAAACTAGTATTTGACCTAAGGCTCTCTGACTCCTGATTCAGCGATCTACCCACTATGTCACTCATGACTAACTATAGAAGTGACTGTTTGAAATTAGCTCAGTACTTTGGCCCAGCATAACAGAATGGAGAAATGGTATCATGATCAAGAAAATTCAACCCCAACAAACCTGATAAACATTAATGGAACAGACAAAATGGTTTGGGGAAGTTATTTGTGGCCTGAGTTATCTGGATGATTAATAGGCTATATAATATAGATCTCTAAATATTTTTTGATGAGATTACAGGCCCTATTCTGAGGTTTCAGGAGGGACAAAGCCTCAGTGTGTGTGTGTGTGTGTGTGTGTGTGTGTGTGTGTGTGCGTGTGTGTGTGTGTGTATGTATGTGTGTGTGTTAAGGGGAAGATGCTGGAGGAAAGATCAATGACAGAGTCTTCGGGAAGAGACAATGTATCTTACCCCTTACCCATTCATTTCAATTGAACAACAACTTAATATGTGCCTACTACGGATCAGATATAGATTTGAGGCTACAAAGACTAAAAGAAAATGAAATTATTCCTACTCTCAAGGAGCTTACATTCTACCAAGCCAGACAGACAGTAGATTGGGCTTAAGGCTTCTCAAACTTTGTAGACCCAGCACCCTTTTATTATCTAGGAACCTCATAAAGAATTTTTGTTTATGTGAGTTATTTCTAGCTATATTTTTCATATTGGAAATTTAAATGTCTTCGTATTATTATGTGTTGAGGGCCAGCATGGACAAGTCAGAGGATTTAGGCTAGTCCAGGTTTTACCTGTTGATTTCCTGTGTCCAATGGCTGCCTAAGTCAGAAATGTGGGCTCTGCAATCCCACTTGTTCTGTCTCTCTTGAGAACAGAAGGACCTTGAAGATTACAGAAGGCAAGGAAATGGTTCAAAGGGGGGACTCCCCCTGGTTACTGTTCCCATGAGAAAAATAATTCTTGATACTTTGCTTTTGCTACTCTGCGTGCTGTTTCCCACAAGTGAAGTATAAAAACCCTAACCCTCAGATTAATAAATGGAGCTGGTTCTTTACTTGCTACCCACCTGCCCTGCGTGTCTTTCTCTCTCTCATACTCAACCGGAATATAAACTCAGCTGTGGACGCAGGCACCCACAGCAATTACGATTTTTTTTTTTTACTTCATGGAGCCCCTAAAAGGGTCTCAGAAAGCCTCAAGAGTCCCTAAGCTGTACTTTGAGAAAGCTGCTGTACTAGGGTATAACATAGAAACAGGTAAGAAAATTTAAGATAATGACAGGAAGGAGAAAACACTATTACCTGGGAGGGAGAGAAGGGGTTCTACAACTTGATATTTTGATAATTGAAAGTAAACATTTTTCAATTCCTCTCACTCTTCTCACAGTGGTCTATCTCTCTCTTAGAAAATTTAATTTATAAATGAATCTTTCACAAATCAGCTTCCTCTTCTTCATTCATTAGAATTAGGCATTGTAAGTATGAAAGGCTGAGTTTGAGCCCAACTAAGAATCTGTGTCCAATAACGGATGCTTAAGGAGGTTTGTCCTCACTGTGCATTAACTAGAATTATGGACCCATAGGATAATGGAAATGGAAGGGACCTGAGAAAACATCTAGCCCGTTTTTGTGTATCATGGACCTTTTTTGGTCTATGGATGAGGCCTACGGATCTCTTCTCAGAATAATGTTTTTAAAAGCACTGAAAAATATAGAGAGAATTACAAAGGAAACAAATTATATTGAAGTGGATATCAAAGTACTAAGACAAACAAAAACAAATAAACCCAAAAGCTAAGTTCACAGACTCCAGACCAAGAACCCCTGATAACCGCTCTTATTTTCCCAGCAAAAAAATTGAAGCCTAGAAAAGTCAAAAAGTATCCAATGTTACTCAACTAAGAAGCAGAAGAACTGCAACTTCAGTCAGTCAATCAATAAACATTTATGAAGACTACTTTGTTTCATGCACTGTGCTAAAGAGCTGGGGCTACAAAGAAAGGCAAAAGAGTTTCCATTCTCAAGGAACTCACAGTCTAATGGCTAAGAGAATCCAAAAACAACTCTCAAGGGGTGTGTGTTTATGTGTGTGTGTGTGTGTGTGTGTGTGTGTGTGTGTGTGTGTGTACATGTGTGTATTTATATATATACATATATATACATAATTATAAATATATTTATAAATGTGTTTATGTATTTTATATCATATATATATTATATTGCATCATATACATGGGAAAAATTGGAGATAATCAATAAGGGGAAGGAGGCAGGAATTAGAATTAAGGGGAATCAAAAAAGACATCTCATAGAAGATGGGATTTTCTTTGGTTCTTGAAGGAAGTCAACTAATCCAGGAGGGAAGAGGGAAGAGGATAAGGAAGGAGAGAATTCTAGGCATGGGAAAGAGCCTGTAAAAATGTCTGGAGTCAGGAGATGGAGTGTCCTTGTGAAAGGAACAGCAAGGAGGTTAGTGACATGAGATGACAGAGTACCATATTTCACCACTTTTTTTTTGAGAAAGATTTATCTCTCAAAGACCAAGCCTTAAACCCAATACACTCCCTGTCTCTTGGTTTGGACAACAACAGATCCCTGCCCAAGTATCACTTAATGGTTAAATTTTAGGCCCTCCAGGCTGAGAGTGAAAGCAAATAGTAACTGTTTCTCCTGAAGGTCTTCTCCTCCTAGTTTAATTTTTTTTTTAATTAAAGGTGCTATCCCTTGACTTACTTCTTAAAGAGGCCTATTCACTACGTGGGCATTGCCTCACTCAAAATGAGAACCTGGAAAGACCTTAACTTAAAAGGGTCGTGTTCTCCTAATGCGTACTGGGCCATCTCCAGTTGTCCTGATCAGTATCTGGCCACTGGACCCAGATGGCTCTGGAGAAGAAAGTCAGGCTGGTAACTTTGCACAGCCCTCTCTCACTCAAATCAAAGTCAATTGCAAGTCATGTCATCATCTTCCTAAGATCATGGTCCTCTTCAAGAATGAAGGCCAAAAACCACACAACCACCACACACAATGGATATACATTTATCTCTTGCTTATTGCAAGCCATGAGCCTAGAATTCTCAGGGCACACACATTGTCAGTGTATTTCCAAAATGGTTTGTTTAGAGCTCTGTAATATTAATGGTATTGTCCGGGCAGCTAGGTGGTACAGTGGATAGAACACCGGCCCTGGATTCAGGAGGACCTGAGTTGAAATCCAGCCTCAGACACATAACACTTACTAGCTGTGTGACCCTGGGCAAGTCACTTAACCCCATTGCCCAATCAAAAAAACAAAAACAAAAACAAACAAAAAATATTAATGGTACCGTCACTCAATCCAGTGAAGAGTCATAGATGCAAGGAAAGCTGGCAGGGGAAGCTGTCATGAATAAGTCACATGAAATGCTAATGCCTGTATCTTCTCCGTTTTAAAGTATATCCACAAGTATTCCATGCATCCTAATCTTGCACCAAAGACTGTATAGTAATAAATGATTTTAAATAATACTGGCACAATTTTTTAAAGCTTCACATAATGGTCACACCTCACTTTTTTACAAAAGATCTGCCACAAAATCTGTGACAATTATGTGGTGAAATATGGTATATGAGGAGAAGTAAGGTGTAAAAAGATTGGAAAGTTGGTGGGGAATGGCAGACAGGTTGTGAAGGGCTTTGAACAACAAACAGATGATTTTATGTTGGATTCTGGAGGTAATAGGGGACTATGGGAGTTTACTGAAGAGGGATGAGTTAGAGGGGTGATATGATCTGTACTTTAGGAAGATTAATTTGACAGCTAAGCAGAGACCACACTGGAGTGAGGAGGGGAGTTTTTCCCCACCTTTCTTTCAAACATCTTTAACCCTTGCCTAAAAACCCCCCCACAACTTTGCTATTTATATATTTAAGAGGATGTTCTTTAAGGAAAATTCCTATCCATTCTGATCTTCTCTCAAGAAGCATTTATGGCATGCATAACCCTATTAGGAGATCATCAAACCATTTACAGAGATTGTTATTTGTGCCAGTATCCACTAGTCTGCTTATCTTCCAAAAGGGAATACTGATGGTATGTGGAAATGGAACTGAAATTCCCAACCAGTATGTCCTTAAAACTAAACTTTTCTTAAAGGGATAGTCCTTGCCTGATACTTGCACTTCACTTCTTTGATGGCTTTGTAATTTCCTTCAAACAGTGCTAACCCATCTGTGCCTTCTCATATGCAGTCTTGTCTGTGTCCTCCTACAAATATATGTATGTGGAGGCACAAGGGATTCACTCAAAGTGCTAATGGCCCTTCCTGTCAATCCCTGGATAAAAATATTAATGGTACATGTGGATTACCCCGATATTGGTAAAAAAGTTGCCCAGGTAATACATCTTGACAAATGTAGACATGAAACTCTGTTTGATTTGTGAGACATGCTTAGCAGGCACATATGTATTACAATGCTTCCTAAAATGTACTTTCCTCCCTTAAAGGACCAGAATTGAAAAAAATTCAGAGGAAATGGGGTGGGGGAGTCAAAGGAGTGGGTGTAGAGAGACAATAGGAGAGGCTGGGAATAAGAAGACAAGACTGTCAGTTCAGACTATCTCTACTTTTACTAGCAGATTCATCCTCATCTTCTGTGTGCTTCCTCTATTTAAAGAGCTTATTCTCCACCCCTCACCCCACAATTGGAGAAACATATGTTCCCAGATTCTTGAAATAAGGCCAGTTGAAGGTAGAAGCTCCATACTTCAATCTGCTCATTCTCTCCAGGAACCAGTGTGAATGATTAAAGGATTCAAATTGTACCCGTTTTAAACCTGCCCCCGTAATGTCTTTATAATCTTGTCTTTAAAAGGCTGCTAAATAGCATTTCAGCAGTGGGAAGGATGACCTTATTTTAAGATAACAGCAGAAAAAAGAAAAATAAAATTTAACTTTGACATTTAAACTATGGAGACAAACTAAAAACTAACCCCAGGGAGGGATGTGGGGGAAGCTTTGTTCTCAAACTTATGGCACATTCCTAAAAAGCAACATCACTATCAGAGCTATGCCACGTCACTTTCTGTTTTAGGTGGCATAATGGATAGAGTGCTGACCTTGGAGTTAAGGAAGAACTGAATTCTAATGCTACTTTAGACCCTTACTAACAGTATGTCCCCAGAAATAGATAGAGCTCTCAGCCTTCAGTCAGGGAAGACCTGAGGTCAAATACGACCTCAGGCACTTCTTAGCTTGTGTGATTCTGGGCAAGACTCTGTCTGCCTCAGTTTCCTCAAGTGCAAAGAGTTACAATAGCATCAATCACATACAGCTATTTGGATCAAATGGCATAATATTTCCAAAGTGTTTGCTTTGTACCTGGCACACAGTAGGCACTTAATAAATGCTTGCTCCCCATTTGATCTCTTTCAACCTTCATTTCTTCACCTATAAAAGGGGGGGCATGATAACAAAATTCTTGTGAGGATCAAATGAGAGTATACGTAAATATGTGTGTACACACATATACACACATACACATGTAATATGTGTATATATTATGCATATTTGTGTGTATATTATATCGTTGTTTAGTCAGTTAGTCATGTCTGACTCTTCACGACCCAATTTGGGGTTTTTTTGGTACAGACAATGGGGTGATTTGCCATTTCCTTCCCCAGCTCATTTTCCAGATTAGGAAACTAAGGCAAATAGGGTTAAATTACTTGCCTAGTGTCCCACAGCTAGTGTCTGAGCTAGATTGGAACTCAAGTCGTCTTGACTCCAGGGCCAGTACTCTACCCAATGCTCCACTTAGTTGCCCTTGTGTGTATTTTTATTTACACACACACACACACACACACACACACACACACACACACACACACAAATATCATATGTGTGTGTGTATAATTTTATAGATCTTAATAGATGTTAACAGATGCTAATGATGATAATATAACAATAGCAGCATATTGGGTCCTTTGGCAGCCTGAAGTGGGAGCTGTTAATCCCTGCCTATTATTTTACTCTACCCCCACTGTGTCCTCACTAAAGGAACTATGTAGGAAGATGTGTGGACAGGACAAGGCCACATCTATAGCCTCACGTGCCCTGAATAACACATAAGAACACTGGATATAAAATATGAAAATAAAAATAATTACTACTTTAAAGTCAGAGCCTTTTTTTTTCCCTGAAAGGGAAAAAAAAAAGAGATCTCAATATGATACTTAGCATGGGCAGGGTAGGCTGAACTCTGAGTTAGCAACAATCAATTAATCAAACACCACCAATCAATTTGCTTGGCTAATTCAATATAGTAATTCTTTCTCTGTCACTCCCTCTACCCCACCATCCTTTCTGCATTTTATAGTTCAATATCAGAGCATCAAATCAAGAATGCCAAGAGGGTCATATATCTTAGGTTATACAGTAGAAGAGAGCTGCAATGGATCTTAGAGACCATCTAATCCATTTTCATTTTACAAATGAAGAAACTGAGAGTTAGATAGCATCATGAGATATGCCCAATGTCAAACAGATACTTTTAAAAAGGAGAAGATGGGATTTGAATCCAGGTACTTTGACTCCAAAGACAGAAACTGTTTCGTCTAATTCCAGGACAGGACAAAGGAGTTTATACCATTCCAGAGGTGAAAGGAAAATTCTGTAGATTTAGAGCTGAAAAAAAAAAACCACAAACAAAAACCCACCAAAGGTTATGTAGTTCAAATTCCCACGTTTTACAGATGAGAAAACAGATCCACATCTAAAAATATTAATAGACAGTTTGACTCCTCTCCAACACTGGATCTCCACTCTGATTAGAAGTACAGGGATTACTCACAGACTCAATCTGGAATCTGACGGGCATAGTAAACCTTATATATTATGTTCCCAATCTGGGTGACTTGGCCCCTCCTTAGGCAACCTAGTGATACCCTACTCTTGGAATCTCACTATGTTGAGGCTGAATTTTATATGGTGCCTGATCACCAGAGCTCACTAAAACTGAGCAAACCTTTGCTCAAGAAATCTGTCAGAATAGGCAGTTTTCAAATGAATAAACACTCGTTATCAATAATCTTATGAAAATAATACCTCTAATTCCTAGTAATAATAGAAATGAAAAAAAAATAAAATGACTCAGATTCTACCTCATATCTGTTAGTTCAGAAGTAGTGACAAAAGAGGAAATAGGCAATTGCTGGAGAGGCTGTGGAAGGTCAGGTACACTGATGCATTTTTTTTTTCTGTAGGTGATATTTAGTTTTTAATTTTTTTCCATTAAATTTCTTCTTATTATTAGGAATTTCATAAACAATAAACATGAAAATTTCCTTATACAAAAGAGAAGAGGAAAAGAAATATATTGTTGTTGGAGCTGGGAAATGGTCCAACCATCATGAAAAGCATTTGGAACTATCAATTAATTAATCAATAAACATTTATTTTGCTGTTGTTGTTGAGTTGTGTTTGACTCTTTGTCACCCCATTTGGAGTTTTCTTGGCAAAGATACTGGAGTGGTTTGCCATTTCCTTCTCCTGCTCATTTTACAGATAAGGAACTGAGGCAAACAGGATTAAGCAACTTGCCCAGGGTCACATAGCTAGTAAGTGTCTGAGACCACATTTAAACTCAGGAAGACGAGTTTTTCTGACTTCAGGCCAGCCACTTTATCCACCCTACCACCTAGCTGCTCATAAACATTGATTAAGCACCTACTACGTACATCACTATGATAAGCACTAGGTATACAAAAAGAGGCAAAAAACAGTCCTTGTTCTCAAGGAGCTTACAATCTAATGGGGGAAACCACATGCAGACAGATAGGTATAAAGCAAGCTATATACAAGATAGAGAGGAAATCATTAACAGAGGGGAGGCACTGGAATTAAGATGGGTTGGGGAAGGCTTCTTGCAGAAGATGGGGAAGTTTTAGTTGGGAAGACGGTAGGTGGAGCTAAGGGAGAGGTGAGCATTCCAGGAATGGCAGCCAGCCAGAAAAAATGACTAGGGAGAGGAGGTAGAATATCTTGTTCCTGAAACAGGCGGGCCAGTGTCACTGGATAAGTATGTGTCAGGAAGTAAGGTGTAAGAAGACTAGAAAGGGAGGAAGGAACTAAATTATAAAGGACTTTGAATGCCCAACAGGGCATTTTGTATAAAAATGTAGAACACTGCCTGAATTTTGTGTTTTACACTTTAATAAAAAAAGTCACTAAACTAGGGCCCAACCCAGCCACTATTAGGTACAGAGTCCAAAGAAATCAAAGACTGACAGAAAGTACCCATTTGTACAAAAACATTTATAGTCGCACTTTCTGCTGTGGCAAAGAACTAAAACCAAATAGGATGCCCACTGATTGTTAAATAGCTGAGCAAGCTGTAGTATTTGAATACAATGGAATAATATTGCACCATATGAAATGAGGAATGTGACAAATTCAGAGAAACTTGAGAACAGTACGAACTTATGAGGAGTGATAATTTGCCAGACGAGAAGAACAATTTAAATGGTGATCACAATAAGGTAAAGGAAAAGAATTCTGAAGCACTACAAAATACTAATCAATATGAACTTCAGAAAACTAATGAGGAAACATATCATCCATTTCTTGGCAAAAAGATGAAGGAGTAGAGGACAAGAGATCATGACACATATATAGTCAGGCGTAACCAATATAAAAAAATTTATTTTGCTTGACTATATGTGTTAGTTACAAGGAAGGTGAGAGGTGCATAGGGTGAAAAATCTTTTGAAAAAAGATAAGTGTACTGTAGACAGAAGGAAAAAAATAAGTTCAGAAAAGGGTACAAAAAAGTCAGGGTAGTTTTATTACTACCACGTTAAACTTAAAACACACTTTTAAAAGTTAATTTCAATTGATATCTTCTGTTTTCAAAAGACCTAGTTTCTCCACTGCTTCCCTCTTTCCTGAGAGTAGTCCTTATAATAAAGAATACCTAAAAGAGGAGAAAAAAAGTTCAATAAAATTAACCAACATAATGACAAATTCTGTGGGTATTCCAAGCCCATAATGCTCCTCACCTCTGCAAAATACACACACACACACACACACATATATATGTGTATGTATATATATATACACACATATATATATACACACACACACATATATATACACACACACACATATATATACATATATATATACATATATATACATATATATATGTGTATATATATATATATATATATTAATGGGAGAGGTACCTTTAGTATCTTTCTTTGGGAATCAAGTATATTCATCATAATTTCAAAGTACTTGTTTTGTATTGTTTTGTTGCTGTTAATCCATTTATATTTTTGTAGTTGAGTATGTTGTTTTCTTGGTTCTAATTACATGCTTCACCTTGTATTAGTTTATATGCTTCTCTGTATTTTAGTATTCTTTGTTTCTTATAGCACAGTAAAAGTTCATTACACCCCAAAACCACAGTTTGGATAACTCTTCCCCAGTAGAAAGGCATCTACTTTGTTATCACTTGCGACTGAAAAGAAAAATGCTGTTCAGAGCATTCTGCTGAACATGAGGCCTTTATTTCTGTTACTTGAGATACATGCTTAAAAGTGGGATCTCTGGGTCAAAGGCAGATATTTTAGTTAACTTGCTTGTATACTTCCAGTGTTTTTCAGAATAGTTCAACTAATTCACAACTCCACCAACAATGAATCAGTGTGTCTGTCTTTTCACAACTACTCCCAAACTCATCATTCCCATCTTTTGTCATTAATGACACTAAAAAATAAATCCAAATTATAAATAATGGAAGTTCTCAGTTTTACATATAGTCAGTCCCTCTTATTTGTTCATGTTTGTAATTACTATTAAATTGATAATTAAACAGAAAATTAAAACAACAATACATTCTGAGAGAAGTGACTTCCTAAGGCTATGTAGCAGAAAGCACAAATGTTATACAGACTTATTTGCATGTGTGTTGTTTCTCCTGATAAAAAGTAAGTTCTTTGAAGGCAGGTGAGTATTTTATTTTTGTCTTTGCATGCTGAGCACCTAGCAGAGGACCCAACTTCTTGTAGGCATTTGAAACATGCTTGCTGACTGATCTAAGTATTAGTGCTGTGATTGGAACCTAGGGCCTCTGACTCCAAGATATACCAAGATGCTGCTCTTTAAATGGACAAAAAGAGCCAGAGGGGATGGTACCGCTCTTATTAATTTCAGCACACAAAATATTTATGACAGAGACAGAAGCATTTTTTTTTTGCCAATAATCAAATTATAATTACAAAACTATGAAGAATTCTTTATCACCCACAAAACGAACCCTAAAGGGAAAACTTCACATGATCTGATGGTCGTTTCTAAAGGGAAAAAAAAGCCCCTTTACCTCATCACACTAGAATGTTGCTGCTGTTTTTGAGAGAACAGAATTTCTGACACAAAAATGTGTTGAATAAAAGAAATAGGGACTTGAATAATAGACATTATAAAAATGTACCCCAAGCTTTAGAACTCTAGGGAGAT
Source organism: Phascolarctos cinereus (assembly GCF_003287225.1). Classification (NCBI taxonomy): domain Eukaryota; kingdom Metazoa; phylum Chordata; class Mammalia; order Diprotodontia; family Phascolarctidae; genus Phascolarctos; species Phascolarctos cinereus. The sequence goes on along the minus strand of NW_027555847.1, from coordinate 163,983,545 downwards.
AGAGCTCTAAACTTATATAAATCTCCCCTTCCTACCTACTTCTTTCCTCCCAATATATTCAGTACTTTAGATGTGCCTAGGACACTTATCTATGTATACCTGACCAGCTTAAAGATTTGTCTGCCTTTAATTAGAGCCCCAAGGATAAGAAAAGGGAGCAGGGATCTGATTGAAAACAACAAGAATAACTAACACTACTGCAGTGGCCTGGCAATTTCAGTTCTATAGAGAAGGAAAGCAAGCCCAGTAGAGGTGAAGCGGTTTGTCCAAGGTAATAGCTAGATGGCACAGTAGAGAGAAAGCTCAACTCGGAGTCAGGAAGACTGAGTTCAAATCTGGCCTCAGACACTTACTAGTTGTAAGACTGTGTAAGTCACTTAACCTCTGTCTACCTCGATTTCCTTAATTATAAAATGGGGATCATAATAAAACCCACCTCTCAAAGTTGTTCAAAAGACTGAATGAGACAAAATTTATAAAGCACTTAGGACAGTACCTGGTAAAAAGGTGATAAGTGCTGAAAAATACTCCTCTCCTTTCCTTTCTTTTCCTCCCTCCCTCCTTCCTTCCTTCCTTCCTTCCTTCCTTCCTTCCTTCCTTCCTTCCTTCCTTCCTTCCTTCCTTCCTTCCTTCCTTCCTTCCTTCCTTCCTTCCTTCCTTCCTTCCTTTCCTTTCCTTTCCTTTCCTTTCCTTTCCTTTGTTGATTAGTTTTTGGCTGCCTCTGAATAAACCCATACATGTGGCAGGTCACAGGAAGTGCTCAGAACCAGGGTCACAGATACCTCAGGCCTCAACCTGGCAACAAAACCTAAGGCACCAGACACTCACATACAGGACCAGAGATTCAAATGTCTGATCTCTTGCCATCAAGACTTTGTCTATGGGCATGGATGCTAACACAGGGCTCCAACTCTCTTCTTACCTAATGTTTGAAAAGGCTTGACACTGGCCTCTGTCATCTCCAGAATTCTTGTGGGTAGAAGCCCCCATGAAAAAGTACTACTGGGGCAGCTAGGTGGTGCAGTGAATAGAGCTCTGGCCTTGGAGTCAGGAGGACCTGAGTTCAAATCCAGCCTCAGACACTTAACACTTACTAGCTGTGTGATCCTGGGCAGGTTGCTTAATCCTGATTGCCTCAAAAAAAAAAAAAGGTAATTTCTCCATCTCATGGCTAGCAAATCATTATCTCTTTTGTGCCTAATCCCAGGGACACTGAACTGCCAATTACCTAAAACAAAAATCTGTTAACATGCTACATGCTTTCATCTTTATCTACCTCAGTATTAATCCTCCCAAGTCCCATTCAGCATTGATTGTCTTTTCCCTCTGAAATCCCCATTCTTTGGTTAGGAAGCTTTCTTTTACCTTCACATACATGTGTTGCTGAACGAAGATGGAGAAAATTGTGCAAGCATTCTGACTGGGCCCTCCACAAATTTATGTTACATAACCTCAATAGGCCTTCACCTCATTGCTAAGAAATCCTACTATAACTCCCTTATCAGTTCACTATCACACTGTCCACACTGGCTCTTCCAAATCTTTTCATCCCTCCTCATGGCTCTTCTTCCCCTCACTCTATCAGCTGAGAATCTTGCCTCATATTTTACAGAAAAAATTGAGCCATTCTCCATGAACTCCCTCTTCTCTCCTCTTCCTCATTTCCTATTACCCAGATGCCACCTGCCACTATTCCCTCCTTCACCTCTTACCAAGCCTAACCACTCTACTTGTTTCAGAGATACTTTTCCATCCATCTCCTCCAACAGATTGAGCTCTCTCTCTCATCCCTACTCTATCACTTATTTACAATCTCTTCCTTTCTACTAGTTCATTCCCTACTTCTACAAATATGTCTCCTCCATACTTAAAAAAAACTATCACTTGTTTCTTTTATCCCCTCTACTGTTCAATAATTCTTTTGCCCTTTATAGCTAGGTGCCTCCATTTTCTTCCACACTCCCTTCTTAACCTCTTACAATCTGGCTTCTGACCTTATAATTCCACGAAAACTGCTCTCTCCAAAGTTACTAGTTATTAGATGCCAAATCCAATGGCTTTTTTCTTAATCTTCATTCTGCCTGATCTCTCTGCAGGCTTTGATATTTGATCACTCTCTCCTCCTTGATACTCTTCTCTTTAGGTTTTCAGGACAAAAAAATCTGGTTTTCCTTGTACCTAACTGACTGCTTCTTCTTTGTCTCCTTTGCTGGATCATCTTCCAGAATAAACCCTCTAACCATAGGTATTCCTCAGGGTTCTGTACTGGATCCTTTTCTCTTCTCCCTCTATACTACTTCACTTACTGATCCATCAGCTCTCATAAATTCAATTACCACCTTTATAATGATGATTCTCAAATCTACCCATCAACTGCCCCAAACGCTCTTCCAACCTCCAATCTTACATCTCCAACTGTTTTTCAAACACACTGTACTGGATGTCCATTAAACATCTTAAATTCAACATGTCCCAAACTGAACTCATTGCTTTTCCCCCTAAACCTTTCCTACCTACTATCTTACCTATTATAGTACAGCATAACACCATCCTCCTAGGCCCTCAGACTCCACTTCTCACTATCTCTCACCATTCCCCAATTTATCTAATCTATTTCCAAGGACTGTTGATTTTACCTTTATAACATCTCTCGAATACTCCCCCTTTTCTCCTCTGACATTGCCACAACTTCATCATGTAATCCTAGACTGTTACTTGCCGGTGGATATGCCTGTTTCAAGGTCCTTCCTACTCCAATCCATGTTCCATTCAGTCACTACAAGTCATTTTCCTAAATCTCAGGTCAGATCATGTCACTCCCCCACTCAATAAACTCCACTGGGTCCCTATTGCCTTCAGGATCAAATACAAAATGCTCTTTTTGCCATTCAAAACCCTTCATATCTAACCCCCTTTCACCTTTCTAGTTTTCTTATAGCTTACTCCCATTACATACTCATTGATCCAGTGACAGGGGCCCCCTGGTCATTCCACCAAGACACTCCATCTCTCAGCTCATGTTATAAATGTGGATGACCAGAAGGATGGTGGTTCCCATGATAATAATAGGGAAGGGCAGATTTTGAGAAGGAGATAATGAGTTCTCTTTTGGAAATATTGTTTAGGACCATCATAGTTTGAAATTCCAGAAGACAGTACTTCAGAACTGGAGTTCAGGAGAGATAATAGGGCTGTATATGCCAATGTGGGTATCATTAGAATAGAGATGATAACTGAACTCATGGGAGCTGATAAGATCTGAGTAAGAGACTCTATAGAGAAAAAAGAAGGGTACCAAGGAAAGACCACAGGTAGTAAATAGAGATGAGGCAATGAGAATGAAAAGAAATAGTCAGACACATAATAAAAAAAAAAACTGAAAGAGCAATGTCATAGAAACCCAAAGAAATAGTATGCAGGAGGAAGAATTGGTCATCAGTGATAATGGTGATAGAGAGGCCAAGAAGGATGATAACTGTGGAAAAAGCCATTATATTTGACAACTAAGAGACTGTTGGTAACTTAGGAAAAATGTAGTTTTTAGGTGAAGGATGAAGTCAGAAGCCAGACTGCAGAGGGTTTAAAAGAAATTAAAAGTTTAGGATGCAAGTTGAAACACCAAGTAGATGACTTTCAATTTAGTTCAGAGGGAAAAAAAAGATATAAGATGATAACAATCTAGAGAGGGTAGGATCTGGTGAGGGTTACTTAAAGATGGGGGAGATGGGTACATCTTTAGACAAAAGGGAAGAAGCCAATAGATAGAGATTGAAGATAGGAGGGATAATCACTGGGCCATTCTGCTTGAAAAGATGGAAAGTGATGGGGATCAAATATACACCTAGAGGGAATGGCCTTGGCAAGGAGAAGGACTACTGTTTCATCAAAGAATGGTATAAAGAAAGAGATAGGAATGATGTCAAGGAATGTGAGATTAAGAGAAGTGGAGAAGAGGGAGCTCACAATGAATGCTTACTCTCTCTGTCTCTCTCTCTCAGAGACTTATACTTACTTAACACTTACTAGCTGTGTGACCCTGGGCAGGTCATTTAACCCTATTGCCTAACCAAAAAAAAAAGAGTAGAAGAAAGTGCGGAACTGAGCTGGTTTATCAAAGGGTGAGAATTAGGATAGAAGTCAACTGTAGACAGAGAAGGTATGGCTTCCCTGGGAAAAAGCTGAGTGGTGGAGGTACTATAGGAGAAAGAATATTTTAAAAGCAGTAAGGCAAAGGAGAGGAGGAACAATAAAAGATCAATGGAAAACAGATTTTGGAGTTCTTGAACATGGAAGTAGAATAATTGTGAGTGATGAAAGGTATAAATATCACTCCCTGAAGCTGTGATAAAATGGAGGAGTAAGTTATATGATATGGGAAGATTGAGAAACTGACAAGTTGCAGCATTTGCAACACCAGCTTCACTGATGTGAAGTTGCCTAGTATAATGTCAGAGCTGGGGTATAGCGGAAAACTGTGTAGTAGCCCTATGTAAGGATCAAATGAGATAATGCATGCAAAGCACTTTAAAATTGCAAAATGCTACATAAATGGGTGTTATTGTTATTACAAATAGCCAGTTCATTGCATATAATACATTATACATAATATATAATATGTGACATATAATATAATAATGTGACATTATGATTATTAGGATCAATGACACTAACATAATAAAATAAGGATGAACAATACCAAACTACCTAGACAGGTTAGCATAATACAAAACAACTATTAATCATTCGCAGCTTGTCAGGAGTCCAAAGCACCCTGAGAATACAAGAAGTTATGAGGATCAAACATGTCACTTGGTTGTTGGCTTTTCCAAGCAAATGGCCCTGTCATTAGTCCCCATTAAAAAACAAGGGATGAGGGGAAAGAATGATACAAAAGGCCCCATCTTTTCCCACCAGCACCTTGATGGTGCTGACAGCTGAAACCAGTTCATAAATTCCACTGCTGCTGACTGACTCATGAAGTGGTCATGCAGAACATATTTCATAAGGAAAAAAACATTAGCTGGCTAGAGGCTGTATTGCTGATCACGGCTTGGAACTGCAACTACTGGTATGTGGCTGTGTATTCATTTCATGCACTATAACACCTAATGTACATGACAAAGTGTTGAACATAAAGTTAATTCACAAACTGAAGAAGTGAATGCCACTGAGGCTGTGATGGAAAAGCAAAGCCTTCCCCCTCACACTTTGAGGCATCTAGGAAGAACTTTCCATGTTGAATATTTAAATCTTTTTTAATATTTTTTTTCATGCCCCATGTCTTTTGTTAGCAGAAAATGGGCAGCTGTCTTTGCACGGCTAACATGGGTATCCCAAACACTGATTTTTCTCAATTGATTTAGAGCAGAATCCAAAGACAACATTTTTAAAAAGATGGCACAATAGTAATAGAGTTATTTTAAGGTCACTTGTTACTTAGATTTTTCTCTAGTCCTTTTTCAACAAGCCAAGCCACAAATATTTATTGATGGTCTGCTATGCTGTAGGAGATTGCAAAGAAGCATACCCTCTAATTTCAAGGAGATTAATAATCTAGAGACAAGAAAGGTAGGCAAGAAGATAAACCACATACAATTCAACACACAATCTGGCACATGTCAGGTATGATAGAAGTGTTGACTGATGGATTGGTTGATACAACTACCAAGTTAAAGAAAGTGATAGTCACATAATCATAGATTCTCACAGTTGGAAAAGAATTTATTTATCATCTCATACCTACCTGACCAAAAGCCCCCTCTACAGAATGTCACATGGTTATAAAGCATTTATTTGAAGTTTTCTTGGAAAAGGGTCAGACTTTAATCCACTATCAACCATCTTCCCTACAGTGTGAAGGAAGGGTATGGTAACAGTCTTTGATAAACAAGAGTAGGAGAGGAGGGAGAGCTATGAATGGAGTATTTGTAGAAGGTAAAAGACAATGTTTTGGGGAGGGGGAAAGTGAAGAATTTTGATTAGTGAGTTCCTGTGTCTTGTAAAGAAACCTTATAGATGCCTTATTTACTTAAGCCTAGACATTTTCTGTATTGCTATCTGAACAATTCACATTAATGGATTCTTTAAAGCAATATCTAGCTAGCTAGCTAGCTAGATGGATGGATAGATGGATAGATGGATGGATAGATAGATAAATGAAACATTTGCTTGAAGAATTCCAATGTGAGGGAGCCCACTCTTTCCTTTGGCAATCTATTCTACTTCTGGATATGTCTGTTAGGATTTTTTTTAAACCAAATTTCAATCTCTTTCCTTGCAAACTTCAGCCCACTGCCCTTAGTTTTGCCCTTTAGGGACAAATGAAATTAATCTCTCTTCATGTATGATTCTCAAACATAATTAATAATAATATGAACTAGCATTTCTATAAAACTTTAAGGTGTCCAAAACACTTTGCATATATTATCTTATTTCATTCTCACAATAACCTTGTGAAGTATATGCTATTGTTATCCCTATCTTACAGAGGAGGAAACTGAGACTGAGCAATTTGATTTGCCTAGTGATTTGCCCAGGGTCACATAACTAGGAAATTCCTAAAACAGGATTTGAACTTAGGTCTTCTTAATTCCAGTCTAGCACTGTATCCACAAGGCCATTTAGCTGCCACCTAGGTGAAAAACAGATATCATGCTCTACGTTTTTTTTTCCCTTGGCTAAACTTCTTAGTTTCTATACCTAATCCTGACTTTGCTATTTTCATAACCATCTTCCAGATGCTCTCCCATTTCCTTCTGAAATGTGGCTCCCAAAAATAAACATAACATTTTTAATATGATCTGATTGGTGCAGAGTAAAGATCCATCTATAAGCCTGGATACTTTGCCTCTCTTAATGCAGTTTAAATTTTCAATCACATCTTTCAGGGGTTATAGCACTCTCTTGACTCATATTGGTGTAATATGCAAAAACCCTCTTTTTTTTCCACCAGAAAACTGTTTTCTAGCTAGACCTTGTACTTCTTATACTTGAAACAACTATGTGGTACAGTGAATACAGTATTAGGACAGGTAGGTATCATAGTGGATAGACTGCTGGGCCTGGAGTCTGTAAGACTCCGCTTCTTGAGTTCAAACATCGCTTCAGATACTTGCTGTGTGACCCTGCGCAAGTCACTTAATCCTGCTTGCCTCCATTTCTCAATCTGGAAAATGAGCTGGAGAAGAAAATGGCAAACCACTCCAGTATCTTTGCCAAGAAAACCCTAAATGGAGTCACAGACAGTAGGACACAACTGAAAAATGACTGAAAAGTTAGGATAGAGTATGGAACCTGGCATAAGGAAGACCTGAGTTCATTCTGGCCTCTTGATATTTACTAGCTATGAAATCCTGGACAAGTCATTTAGTCTTTTTCTGCCTCAGGCACCTCATCCGTAAAATGTGGATAATAATCGCACCTACCCCATAGGGTTGTTGTGAGCATCAAATTTAAAGTGCTGCACATACCTTAAAGTGCTATTGGAATACTAAATCTTGTCGCTGTGGTTTTTATTCTTGTTATGTCAATTTTTTTGACCCCAAGTGCAAAACTGGAAATTAAAGGGAATAAATATAAGCATATTAAAGGAAGATCAACACTCTAGCCTAGCAACAGGATTGTAATTCATAGGAACATAAATTTAGACCTACAAGGTACCTTAGAAGTTATCTGATCGAACCAACTCCTCTTCCTCCTTCAATTTACAAATAATGAAACTGAAACCTGGAGAAATCACTTGCCCAAGGTCACAGAGGTAGTAAGTGAGAAACCCAGGACTTAAACTCAGGTCCTCTGACTCCAGATTCAGCATTCTTTTCACTAGACCATGATGCCTTTGCATTATCTAGTTAACTTATAATAATTCTATAATTGAATATTTAGTAATGAAGAAGATGATCAGTGAGGAAGACATGACAACAAGGATAAATGGTAGGACCTGATGACTGATTGGTCATGTGGGACCAGTTAAGAAAGGGAGGATATGGATCTTTTGAACCTGGGCATCCTAGAGAACCTTGAAACCCTAGAGAGAAATAAAAAAAAAAGGAGTTATTCATTTATTGGAATAGTTATCAGAGAAAGGGAGGACCCAGGCAGAGTTAGGGAAATAAGGAGAATATAGGGATGCATGTCTGCTAGCAACTTTATCTACGCCTGTCAGTCAGTCAATAAACATTTATTGAACTCGTACTATTTGCTAGACACTATACCAAGTGGAAGGGAGACACAGGAAAGTATAAGACAGTCTCTGCTCTTGAGGAGCTCACAATCTAGTGGGGGAGAAAACAGGCAAATACTATGTACAAACAAGCTATATACAAGGATAAATTGGAAATAATCAACAGAAGAAAGACATTAAAATTAAGAGGGATTGGCAAAGGCTTTCTGTAGAAGGTGGAATTTTGGCTGGGGCTTGAAGGAAGCCAGGGAAGCAAGGAGGTGGAAATGAAGAGGTAGAGCATTCCATGCAAAGGGGACAGCCAGCCAGTAAAAATGCCAAGAATAGGGGAATATGGTGTCTTGTTAGAGGAAACACAAAAAAGGCCAATGGATAAGGAGTGGATAATGCATAAGAAGATTGAAAAGGGGGGAGCAGAGGTGGGAGGTGCCAGGTGGGGGGAGTGGGGAGGTGAGGGTGGAGGTAAGGGAGTAGCACAGACAGGTAATGAAGGGCTTTGAAAGCCAAACAGAAGACTTTATATTTGATCCTAGAGGTAATCGAGATTTACTAGAGTTTATTGAGCAGGGGGTTGATGTGGTCAGACGTGTACTTTAAGATAAGTTTGACAGCTGAGTGAAGGAAAGATTAGAGCAGGAAGAGACTAAAGGCAGGCAGACTAGCCATCATGCTAGTGCAATAACCTAGGCAAGAGGTCAAGAGGTCCTGTGCCAGAATATTGGAAGTGTCAGAAGAGAGAAGGAGGCATATTCAAGAGATGTTGCAAAGGTGAAATCAATAGGCCCTAGCAATAGATTGGATATGAGGTGGTATGAGAAATAATGAGGAGTTGAGAATAATATCTAATTTGTGAACCTACATGACTGGGAGAATGGCAGCCCTCAACAGTAATAAGGAAGTTTGGAAGAGGAAGATACGGTGTAAATATACTGAGTTCAATTTTGGACATGCTGAGTTTAAGATGCCTACAAGATATCTAGTTCAAGATGTCTAATAGGCAGTTGGAAATGAGAGTCTGGAGTCAACAGGAGGTTAGGGTGGGATAAGAAGATCTGAGAATCATCTTCACAGAGATGATAATTGAATCCATAGGATGTGAAAAGATCACTAAGCAAAATAGTATAGAGGGAGAAAAGAAGAAGGTCCCAGACATACTCTTGAGGGATAATTAGGGTTAATGAGTATGACTTTGATGAAGATTCAGCAAGGAAGACCAAGAAGGAACTGTCAGAAAGGTAAAAGGAGAACCAGATAATCCCAAAAACCTAGAAAGAAGATAGCATCAAGGGTGAGAGGTTGATCAACAGTGTCAGAGGTCAAGAAGGATGAGGACTGAGACAAAGCCATCTGATTTGTCAATTAGAAGATCCTAAGTAGCTTTGAAGAGAGCAGATTCAGTTGAAAATGATGAGGTCAGAAGTCAAACTGTAGAGCATTAAATAGAGATTAAAAGGAAAGGGAAGTGAAGACATTGATTTCAAGCTTAGCCTCAAAAGGCAGGAGAGATATGGGATGAAAGTTATCAGGGATGGATAGATCAAATGCAGGGTTTTTGTTTTTTAGTATGGGGAAGACATGGTCATGTTTGTAGGCAGTAGGAAAATGACCAGTAGAGAAGGAGAGAGATTGAAGATAAGTGAGTGAATGGGAATGATGGAGGAGTCAGTCCATAGGAAACAAACAAACAACCCAACAACAAAAGCCAAAAAACAAAGAAAAAAACCCAGGATACATGTGTACATAGAGGTTAACCTTTGCAAAAAGAAGGGAAACCATTGCATGTAACATACGGGTAAAGAAGATGGTGGCAGAATGCACGTAGGCCTTTGAGAATATGTATCCTCATAGGAAGAGGTTGTTATGTAGAAGCTATGGAATAAAAGGCATGATTTTGCATTGTGTTCTTACTGAAACCTGAATGGGGAACCAATACATCTACCTCTAATCTTATGCCTCACACTTTAACTGTGATGTAATAATATGAGGTTCTGGGGATTTCAAAGTTTCTAGGTGCTAGCTGTGGTACGGGGCTGCTGGGAAGTGGGCTTTTTCAGGGATCACTCTTGTAGCGTAAGCTTCGTACAGGTTGGTCTGTAAACACAATTAGCACCTCTAAGAAGGGCAGCTGATAATACAGTGACAACTGGAGTGGCTTTGGAGAAAAAGGATCAGGGTTCAAATCCTTCCTCTGACCCTTACTACTCTGTGATCTTGAGCAAATCACTTAACCTCCCTGGTTCTCACGGTCCTCAATTGGAAAATGAGTGGGTTGGACTAGATAGTGCTCTGTCCTACATGATCTTTTAAGTGAGTATAGGAGGATTCATGTGAAAAGATGAGCGAATCAATAGGAACACATCTTCCCTCCTGGAAAGAAAGAAAAACCACTGAGTTCCTTGTCTTCTCCCCAGAAAGATTAAAAGGGGAGTTAGGGGAGAGTAAAGGGAGGTAGGCAAGACCAATTGCAAATTTCAGGGTTTAAAGAGAGATTTTTTGGGGGGGGATTACTCCTGGTGTTTTTTAAGTAAAAACCTTTCTTTCTAGGACAGACTGTTATGATTTATGTTTTTTTTTTGCTGAAAGGCAGCATAGCATATCAGATAGAGGAAAGCAAAACTCCTGTCTCTTAATACTTATCAGCAGCATGATTCTGGACAAGTCACAGCTTCTGAGAGCCTCAGTTGAAAAATAGTCCCTACTACCTGGAGTTGTAAGAATCAAATAAGAGAATATATAGAGAGACAGTTTTTGAAAACTTTAATGTGCTATGTAAATGCCAGCCGTGATTGTTATTATTATCATATCTTCATATAGGACTTAAATTATCTTTTCCTTAAAGCAAAATTTATCGCCATATATTAATCAATTGATGCAGTAGATAAAGAAGACTGGAGTTCAAATCCAATCTCAAATTCTTCCTGGATGTGTGACTCTGGGCAAATCTCTTAACTTCTCTCAGCTTCAGTTTTGTCATCTGCAAAATGAGAATAAAAATAGTAACACCTACCTCCTAGGGTTGTTGTGAGGATCAAATGAAATATTTGTAAAGTGTTTTGCAAATCTTAAAATACTATAGAGTTGACAGTTAATAATAAGATCAGATCAATTATTTTCACGCTAATCTGAAAATTGGAGATCATTTATTCCCACTTGCTCATTTTATAGATCAAAGGTAAATTACTTGTCCAGAGTCACACAGCTAGAATTTCAACCCAGGTCCCCTGACTCCCAACCCAGTGCTATTTCTATTGTTTCATGATGCTTCTCCGAGACAAAGGGATTTCTATGGGTTTGGAAAGCACCCAGCTTGAAGAGATTGAAGACTTCAAATGCTCTTCACAGCTTGCCCAATTGCAGTACCTTTCACCAGGCCCAACCCCAAATGACACAGATTGTTCAGATAGTTCCTAAGAGATAATCCCATAACTTTACATAACACGGCAAATGGCATATAAAGCATAAATTAAGCAAACTTTAAATACTACACATGCAATTTTTACTATCTCATTTAAACAAGAATTTTGGTTAAAAAATGACTCATATGGAAACATTTTACATGATTGTACATTTATAACCTATATCTGACTGCTTACTGTCTCAGGGAGGGGGGAGGAGAAGGGAGGGATAGAATTTGGAACTCAACACTTTAAAAAATATATTTAAAATGTTTTAACATGTAATTGCTTAAAAATTTAAAAAAAGTTTTGATAAAATAATGTATTTATGAAGTAGAAAAATAATAGTAAATACCACTCCTTCTTGACATTTATTTCCTACCACCTATGAGACAGTCTCTTATGAAAACCCTGAAACTTGGATTAAATTTTGTTCATTGTATATTCGTTAACCTAGATAAAGATGAATGTTTACTGGATGGCTTTTTTTTTAGACTAAGTAAAACTTTGGATCAAATTTTACATTATTTCTGCCTCTAGGTAATTTATTCAGTTGTCACTTGAACAGAATTGCCCAGAAATAATGGCTTATGTTATATTGGAGTCTAGGATATTGGTTTTGGGCACTAAAGAAAAAAAAGTGATTTTCCTGTTCCTATATCAAATTCCCAAGTCCTCACAGTCTTAAAAAAAAGCCATTAAACTTTTAAATTCTCTATGAAAAATACACATAAATCTCCATGTTTTTTTAAAATCAGATCTATAAGCATTTTATCATGAACAAGTCATTAAGAACTTAATTCTGGAACAATTTAAAAGTAATAATTAATCATCATCATCATCATCATCTAGTGCTGGTTTTAAAATTTCTTAGTTTATCTCTTTGGGTTTTCATTACAAGCCAGTGCTATTACAATCCCTATTTTACATATGAAGAAACTATGACTGAGAGAAGTTAAGTGTCTTGCCAAAGGTCACACAGATAGTAAATTTCTGAGGCAACATCTAAATTCCCATCTTCCCTAACTACTAATCTAGTCCTCTAACCATTGTACCACTCAGATATCATTTTTATTACTGCCTTTTTATTGTAACGTTATGTAATAACTTCCACCAAGGCTTTCCACTCTGCTGAATTTAGAATCAGCCTCTGGGTTCAAATTCTGATTTTGCTATTTACTGCCTATATGACCTGGGACAAACTACTTAATCTCACTGAGCTGGATTCAGTATTCTTACCTATACAATGAGGGGTTTGGGATGAGGTATCCACTAATGTTTCCTTTAGCTCTTGATTTATGAGTCAACATAACAAATACTTATTAAGTTTTTGCTTGAAGCATCTACATCTCTACTCCATGATGTCTCTGCCTCTACTGGTTTTCTACAAATTGAAATAAAAATACTCCAAACAAAAACCAACCAACCAACCAGAAAAAAAAAAACCCAGATAACTTAACACATAGCATGATTTCCATGATGTTGAGAAAGGTGAAACCACCACTTAACACAGTGGCTAGGACACAGAAAACATTTGATAAATATAGAATAAATGTATGAGATCCTATCTTTTCTTTGTATCAGCCCTTTCACAATGAAATTGAATTTTGGTCTCAGATTGGGGCTGGACAGAAGAAAAAAGAGATGATGTGAAATGAAGAACAGAAAATTCAACTCAATGTAATTCAATTCAGCCAATATGTATTAGTTCCTAGGTACTAACAGGTATAACACTAGGTATCTTCATAGAGTCTAAGGATCCCATTGCTCTTGATGAATCAGACACCTGAAGACAAAACAACCAAATTAAGCTTATAGGGTAATGGGGCATACTGAAAGACCTAGGTTCACATTAATTCTGTTCTTAAGAGGGCAGTTATCAAACTTATGAATGCCTTGTGATTATGCATTCAGCTAGAGAAAGAAAAACTAACCAAAAGTTGGAGTTTGGATGCCAGCCCTACACTAGGGGAGGTCACCATCTCTGGTGTGGCTCCTAGAGCTATCTCCATGATCTCAAGACATGAACCAATGGGTACAAGGAAATATGCATACCTTAGTAAGCTGCAGGAGCTTGTGAGAAGTAAAACTAATTCTGCAAAACCATGTTTGTGACATGCTTGTTGATGACTCATTTGATTTCAAGTCTTTTCATATCACACATTAAGGCAGACAAGTTCCATATTACTCCAGTGAACATTATCATGTGGAATGGAATAAAGCACCACTCAAAAGATAACAGTGACAGGTAAAACATGTTTGTTGACATTTAGGTTTTTTTCCCATTCATTTCAGACTCTTCATGATACCATCTGAAGTTTTCTTGGCAAAGATACTAGAATGGTTTGCCATTTCCTTCTCCACCTCATCTCATACATGAGGAAAGTGAGGCAAAGAGGGTTAAGTGACTTGTCCAGAGTCACACAGCTAGTAAGTGTCTCAGGCCAGATTTGAACTCACAAAGATGAGTCTTCTTGATTCCAAGCCCACTGCTCTATCTACTATACTGCAAGGCTGCCCTCTGATAGATTATAGCTAACCTGTAATATGGCCTTTTTTTTTTCCTAATCTCTCATCCCCTATTCATATCATGCAATGTTTTTTTCACTGGATAAGCCATTCAACTCTGGACAGCAGAACAAGTCAGTTGAACTTTTCCTTTTTTTCCCCCCCATGATCTCAGTTTTAATATTTCTAAATAGATGTTAATTAAGTGCAGCCTACACTGCAGGTTTAACAGTTCCATCATATCCTGCAAAATTGATTTTAAGAAAGGCAAGTATAAATAGTTTGAGCACAGATGAGGTATGACAGAGTGGAAGGCCACAGCTGTCCTTTTGTCAGCCTAGAACATTCTGTAACATATTTCAATAGAAAGTAGAATTTAATTCAACAGCATATGCTTGGTATTGTTTCCAACACCTCTGATAGTTTATAGTGATAGAATAACTCAACCATATTTAAATAAGGTAAACATCTGCAAATGCACATATTGAGCATCTTTCCAAAGACATATAGACTTTAAGATTTTGCCACTGGCAGTTTATACTTACGTTTAATTATTGTTTTAATGATGTATTTTTAACAGCTTTTATTTCCATGTTGTTGTGATTAATGTGGACGCCTTTCATCTGTGGTCGAGGGAGTCTACCTGGGATTTATAAACCAACAGGCTAATCTGGGCACTGACAGATCATTTTCTGCACCAGGGAACTCTACAAACATTCCCTTCAAACTAGACTAAACTAGTTCAATACACTCAAGGGCTTCATGATTTGTTTGTTTTTGTCTCTTTTTCCCCCTTAGAAACCCAACCAAGACTGTGTGGTTTTAGTTTGCCTATACCCAGGAAAAAAAAGAAATAACTGGAGGCACACAGCACATCCCAGAGAAACCACCTAAGATAGGGCATACCTGCGGAGAAACAAACATGACTTGGTAGAGGGTGTGCAGGATCTAAGAGGTAAGGAATCATTTTTAAAGTTCCCCCCAGATCTCTGAACAATATTAAGCAAGTCATTTAACCTACCCTGCCCATTAGTTATCATCCTATGTCTCTCTTCCTCTTCTAGGTTAAATTCCTTGGGGAAACAAAAACAAAACCTGCCTCTAAACCTTTTCCTCTTACTCTCAATCAATTTTTTGACAAACATTCATTAAGTGCTTACTATGCTCAAGGCACTGAGCTAAGGGCTGGGGACACTGAAAAGAGGCCAAAGATAGTCCAGGCCTTTAAGAAGATTACAATCTAATGGTAGAGATAGCATGCAAACAAATAGGAAATAATTTCCCTAGAGAAGGAATTAGAATTAAGAGAGGTGGGGGAAGACTTCCTGTAGAAGGTAGGACTTTAGTTGAGACTTAAAGAAAGCCTGGGAGGTCAGCAGATGAAGAGGAGGAAGAGCATTCTAGGCATGGAGGACAGCCAGAAAAAATGCCTGAAGCCTAGAGATAAGAGTATCTTGTTTGTGGAAAAGCCAGGAGGCCAGTGTCACTAGATGGAAAAGTACATGATCAAGGTATAGAAAGACTGGAAAGGTAGGTGGGAGTGAGGCTATGAAGGGCTTTGAATGCCAAATAGAGCATTTTCTATTTGATCCTGGAGGCAACTGGGAGCCACTGGAGTTTATTAAGTAGAGGGGTGGGGTGACATGATCAGACCTGTGCTTTAGGAAAATCACTTTAGTGACTGATCAGAAGATGCACTGGAGTGGGGACAGACTTAGGGAAGGCAGACTCTCCATTAGGCTATTGCAATAATACAGATGTGAGGTAATGAAGGCCTGTGCCAAAGTGATGGGAGAAGGAGGGGTATTTGAGAGAGGCTAGAAAGGTGAAATTGACAGTGTTTGGAAAGAAATCAGATATTCTTTTGTGGGGGTGAGAGAAAGTGAGGAGCCCAAGATGATGCCTGGATTGCGAGCCTGGGGGATTGGGAGGATGACACTGCCTTCTATAATAATAGGGAAGGCAGAAAGGACTGGAAAGATGGTATTGCCCTGTAGGGTAAGAAGGAAGGTTGGGGTGGGGTGGGATGGGGCAGAGGATTTGGGGGAAAAATAATGAGTTCTGGTTTGGACATATTGAGTTTAAGATGTCTACTGGACATCCAATTCAAGATATCTGAAAGGAAGTTGGATATAAGAGGCTGGAGTTCAGAAGAGAGCTTGAGGCAGTATAGATAGAATTATCAGCACAGACATAACCTCTGCATCCTGGTTTCTAGTCTTCCCTCTTAACAACTATCAATGGGTTTTTTCCCCAAAATCTAATGGTCTTTTTTCAATCCTTCATGCTTCTTGACCTCTCTGGTGGACTCTTCACAGCATTTGATACTACTGAGCACCTTTTCTCCTTGAAACTGCCCTAGGATTTTACAATATCGTTCTCTCCTGGTTCTCCTACTACCTGCCTGACCAATATTTCCTCAATCTCCTTTGCATCTCTCTCTCTCTCTGACTCTTTTGATATTTTAATGGGGGAGACATATATGGAAGGTTTCAGCTAAAAATCAGATGTAATAGTCTCATGGTTATTAGGGAGCAGCAGCAAAACAAATGGTAATGCCTCTTCTTTAATATTATTTCCACTAAAAATCAAATCAGTTTCTGATATTGAATCATTTGACAATGCCAAGGACTTAGATGACAAAAACAGCGTTTTCTGAGTCTTCAGTCTGTAATACCTGTGGGAGTAGTGCCAGACTACATTTCAAATGGGGTTACTTCCCAGAATGATGGCTATGGTCACTGGGCAGGACGTATTGTTATTCCCAAGGGTCTTGGGTTCAGGGTCTTGGGCTATAACCATAGGGTCCGAGGAAAGATGGTAGTCAAGGTAGTGGTGGTAGTTTGACTTGCCTGGAACATTCTTCCTTCTGTCTCTCCTTGAAAGGATGGGGGAGAGTGTGTGTTTTCCTGCTTTTGAATCAGGAAAACTTAAGTTCAAATGTAGCCTCTAAATTCTTTATTCCTAGAGTATAACAGAGTACCAGACTCTTAGTCTTAGGCACTTAATAGTAGGCACTTAATAAATTCTGGTTAACAGACTGACTGAAAAGCTGTGTTAAATTGGGTTAAGTCATTTAACTCATCAGTGGTCCCAGGCAACTCTCTAAAACAATTAAATGCTCCTCTACTTCATTTTAGGTGGGGTAGTGGGGTAGTCAAACTATGACTTTGAGAAGATCCTAAGGACCCGCTGAATGGGACTGCTGAAATCACAGGTTTGGACCAAAAAACCAAAACCAAACCAAAACAAAACAAATCCCTGGGAAGGAGGCCTAGAAGAATAACAAAGTCTAAAATGTTGATTATTTTTAAAGAAGTTGATCAATTTTATTACTTTTTTACAGTAACCAAACAACTAATGTTTCCTATAAGAAGAGGTCCTGCTTGATAGAAGAGAATTCTGCATAATTAGTATAACTAAGTTCTAGCCTTAGGGACTTTTGCACCATTCTTATGCAAATAAAGGCTTCTAAAGAGCTTGAAAACATTTTGTTCTTGCAAGTAGGTAAACATTCTCCTTCAATTATTGCCATTATTGTTCTCACTATTAACGAATCTCACCAAAAAACATTTTTTTCATTTTTTAGCTAATACAAAGGTGAATTTCAGTCAATCCTCAAACCATTACTGCCCATTCCTAATTAGTGAACTCCAATCTAATGATTTTTTGTTAGAGCAAAAATAGCATAATAGTTACATTTGTCAACCTGATGTATTTTCAACTACCAGACACTTTAAATGAATTCCCAAAGACAACATTACAAGTGGTTTTGCTTGAATTTCCAGATAATTATCCAATCTCAACTCTTTTTTTTCTGTAGAAAGTGGTGCTCTGGAATTTGAGGTTCTTGGTTCACACACGTTAACCTTGGGCAAAACATTTAACCACATATAAGTTTCATATAAACATTTGCTACCAGTGTGACTTTGACCCAAGTCACTTGATCACTCTGGGCATCAGTTTCCTAATCTTTAAGACAGTGGAGAATTTAGACTAGATGATCTCTCCTGACTTTTCCAACTCTAAAATCTTATCTTTTTAAGTTGATTGTTTTTGCTTCTGGTGCTTCTGAGTTTTGATAATGATAATAGCTAACATTTCTACAGTGTTTACTATGTGCCAGGCACTGTGCTAAGCACTTTATCATCATCACCTCATTTGATCCTCACAAGCATACTGTGAGGTATTTGCTATTATTATCCCCATTTTACAGATGAGAAAATTGAAGAATAGAGAGGACAAATGACTTTCCCAAAGTCACACAATTAGTGTCTGAGGCAGGACTTAACTCAGGTCTTCCTGACTCCAGGCCTAGTGCTATCTCCACTGCACTCACCACCCAACAACCTCTGATGGTTTTAATGAGACCCTCAGTACCTGAGGGGGTCAACAATTCTTCAGTCCTTCAGGGAAGATTGCAACCCATCCATACCACTAAGAATGTATTTCCATCGCTGAAACTCTTCCTCTAGCTCTTTTTAAATTTCATGGATGTCAATTTAGCACTTAACTGTCCATCTCTTCTGTGTCTCACCACATAAATGTCCCTCCTTTTCTGATCATCTATCACCTAGATGATAAACCTCTAGTTTCTTATGGGAAGGCCATCACTACTAAGAGGGCCATATAAACAACCTAACTCTCTCTTCTTTCCTTTGAGTCACCTACAATTGTGTTTCTTTTGGAAGTTGAAATATTTAAAGATTCACAATCATACAGCATCAGCAGCAGAACACTTGTGGTTTTTATGTTGGTTAGCAGCTTGGATTTATTGAAGATACTTAAGAGTTTTCCAAATAAAATCTAGGCTTCTGTCTTAATAATAATAACAATAACACACACATGTATACATATGTATCTGTATGTGCATATATGTATATAATGTTTATAAATACATAAATATTTATATAAAGTATATATTAATATTTAATAATATATACTATATTATATAAAATTATATAATATAATATAATATAGTTTATACATATCATATATATATATATATATATATATATAACCTGCATATACAGTGTCTTAAGAATGTAGTAGTATTATATAAACAGATATAGTGCTTTAAGATTTACAAAATCCTTTACAAATATTTCATTTTATCTCCATAACTCTGCAAGGTAGATGCTATTCTATCCTTATTGTATAGATGGGGAAAATGAAGCAGTCAGAGGTTGAGTGATACAAGGTCATACAGCTAGTAAGTGTCAAAGGCTGAATTTGAACTTGGATCTTCCTAAGTCCAGGTCCAGCACTCTATATACTGGGACACCTGACTGTCTCCAAATAATTAATTACTGTGGACACCTCATTGTCCATCTCAGCGTCCCTGTATCAGATAAATGAATTAATGTACTAATTCAGTGGAATGGCCAACCATTCAACAACCTGTTAAAATCTAGACAATTAATATGTTTTCATCCATTTAGCTGTTCTTCTAAAGAATGTTAGGCTTACATCTTGGGGAGGGTGGTGGGGAGGAAGGGGAAGAAAAATTTTAAACTCAAAAGCATATAGAAGTGATTGTTGATAAATCAAAATAAATTAATAAAACTTAAAAAAAAAGAATGTTAGGCTTATCTCTCCTGAACAATCATGGATCTCATAATGTTCTGGGGCTTGAGAGGAGAAATACAGCAGCCTTCACAAACAAGGGTGTCCCTAAGTGTAGGGAATTCCATCTTGATGGGACATTTTGCAAGACATCTTTGGCCAGACCACAGCTACTTGTTTTATACCTAGATTATATGATTAATATTAATAATTAAGGGGTCCTGGAATAGATTTTTCTCTGTGGTTGTATTTACTAAGGAATCTTACATTATCATAATGTAGAAATGCAAGAATGATGAGATTAAAGTGATGACAGAAAGAATGCTAATTAAATGCAGGATCCTGGATCATGAGAGGTAAAAGAATTTTAGAATTGACTTGGCTTAATCTCTTCATAAAAGCACAAGAATGTAGAGTAGATGTAGACTATAAAGACCCAAAGTGCTACTTTGTAGCAAAGACAGAATGAGAATTCATGGCTATGACTCCTAAAACCAATGCTCCTTCCAATAACCATGCAGTCTCCACTGTAGAATTCTACAACTAGCCTCTTTTTTTATTCCCCATAGGCAGTGTTGGGAAAGATGCATTTGAAACTTTCATACATACAGCATCACTAGAAGGAAGCAATGGTGCATGTGACCTCTACATAACTCAACAATAGTTATTCCAACAATGTGATAATTAAAACAAATATCTTCCATATATCATAAACTCAGCTGCTTCTAATGCAGAGAACAATTACTTGACTCTGATTTAGGTTCAATATTCAGTTTGGCTTAATTTATTCTAATTTATTATTCAAAGGAGTATCCTTAAGGTAATATCCTTCCACAGCCTAGAATAACTCCAAACATACCAAATTAATATAATCATTCATCAAGTGCAAGAGGGCTAAAATCTCCTGATCTGAAAGCAAATTTCAAGCTGAGGTTGCTCCTGGACTGAGCATTGTCTGGGCAAGTTAGCCATGTGTAGTTAGCTGAAATTCTCTTGCCATTTTCTGATTCTTAGCTCAGTGCCCTAAGGTATGCATTTCATTCCTGGGAAGCAGGCACATATTTATACATTTGCACAGATGTTCCTATTGGTCTATGGTAACCCAACGGCTATAAACATATCAAAATGGACAGGAATATAGGCCTCTGTTTAAAGAGGATAGCTCCTAGAGATCCCCTAAAACAGACAAATCCATTGGTATTTGTTCCAGACTGAGCATGCCAATTTTTTTTTGCAAAGCTCTGACTTTTTCAGGTTTAAGCTGTTATCCAATTCTATTCAACAAGCATTTATTACACTAAGTACCTATTATGTCCCAGGAACAGTGTTAAATCATGGAGATATAAAACAAAACAATAATAAAGTCCCTCCCCTCAAGAAACATATTTGCTACCAGTGGAAATAAAATGGATATAGATAAGTGAATAAAAATATATATACAAAATAAATACAAATGATGATCTTTCTGTACTCTTTTTTGTTCAGGTCATATGTGGAATATTATGTTCATTTCTGGCCACCATATGTTAGAAAAGAATTGAGAGAGAGATCGGGGTGGGCAACTAGAATGATGAAGGACCTAAAGTGTCTATATTATTGAGGATCCATTGAAGGAATGGGGGATATTTAGCCTGGAGAAGACAAGACTTTGGGTGAAGGGGTAGGAATGATATCTATCTACAAGTATGTAAAAGGGTTGTCAATAAGAAAATGGATTAGGCTTGTTTCACCTCTTCCAGAGAGGAGAACTAGGAAAAATGGACAAATTTAGGTTTAATACAAGAAACCTCTTAATAATTAAAATTATCTTACAGGGAGTAAATTATCTGCTTGGGGAAATCATAAGTTCCCCCAATTTAAGATCTTCAAGTAAAAACTGGATGATTACTTTTTCTTGAGGAGAGACTTCTTAAGATATAGGCTGGGCCAGAAGATCACTGAGGTCCCTTCCAAATCCTGAAGGTCCATGATTTTATAATATTCAGTCTTTTAAGGATCTGATAGATGAAAGCTCATTCACTCTAATAGTGGCTACTTTAGCGGATTCATGGAAGGAAGCATGACATGAGATACTTGTAAATAAACTTATAAACAATCTATTTAGATTTAGATTAGATGGGGTCATTATAATAATGGATTTTCATTTCTGGACTACAAAATACAGTTTGAAAAAAAGCATAATAAAAGAGAAGCTAGACAGGATCATAGGATTTAGAGCTGGAGTGGAACCCAGTTCTGTCACTAAATAGCTGTGTGACCTTGGGCAATGAATTAATCAATCAATAAGCATTTATTAAATATCTACTTTGTGACACCCACTGGGGATAACAGGTACAAACAAGGAATAGTACCTACTCTCAAAGAGCATACATTCTAGTAGAAGGGAAAGCAAGTACATACACAAATATGAAACTACTCAAAAATAACAAAAACAGAAAGGAATTAATTTGTTATACGAAGAATGGCATTCCACGGGTGAAGGATGGCATTCCATGGGTGAAGGATGGTCAGTGCAAAGGCAGAAGATTGAGTGTCATGTGTGAGGAATAGGTAGAAGGTCAGTTTGGCTGCATTGTAGGGTGGGAAAAGCAGACTAAGGTTCAAGTAACTTAATATAAAGAATTTTAGATTTAAGAGCTGGAAGTGGCCTTAGGGACATTTCGGTCAACACCTTCAATTTAGGTGAATACCTTCAATTTAGAGACAGAAAAACCAAGGATTAGAAAAATGCTATGATTCATCCAAGGACACATAGCTAGAAAGGGTTAGAAGAAAGACTTATAGCCAGGTTTCCTGGTTTCTTTATCTATAAAAATGAGAGTTTGGACTAAAAAATCTCTGAAGTCTGTTCTTGAGCTAATGTCAATCTTTCCTTCCTCCCTCCTTCCCTTCCTCCTTCCTCTCCCTTTTTTCTTCTTTTCCCCTTTTCCTTCTTCCCTTCTCCTTCCCTTCCCTTCCCTCACTTCCTCCCTCCCTCCCCTGTCTCCCTGCTCTTCTATCCCTTTTCCCTTCCTTTCTTTTTTCTTGGTACCCTCAGAATCTAGCACCTTCATAGTAGTAGATGCTCAATAAATGCTTGCTCTCAGGTTTGACAGGTGGAAATGAGATTTGGAACAGGATCCATATCATGATATTTGAAGCCCACAGGAGCTGGAGATTATGGGTTGGAGGTAGCCCATGTCAGGGCAGGCATTGCTTTGGAATTCCTCTTATCCTTGCTCCTGGCCTCAGAGAACTTCCCCTCCAAGGCTGGGATGGTTAAGTTGGGAGTTCTCAGCTAATGGGAATGGACTCCAAGTTCACTAGAACTTCTAAATGGAACACTGGCCATGAATGCAAGTGTATAAACACACACCAGATAGCACAGGAAGTACCTATTAAAGTCACATCTGAGAGAAAACAAATGCTTCCTGCTTTCCTTCAGAGGCAGCAAACATTTAATTCCTTTTCATTTTTAAAAGCCATCTGTTTGGAGTAGGGGCACTTTGATGATGCATTTTCATTTTTGGACCATAACTAGATACAACTCAGGAAAAAGCAGTAAGCCTTATTGCTCATTTCTAAGCTGTGTTTACTGCCAGAAGCACCCTCTTTAAAACCAAAAGAATCATCAAATCATCAAATGTAAGAATAGGAAGAAGACTTCTGGAAATCATCTAGTTCAACTCTAGCATTTCACAAATGAGGAAACTGAGGCTCTGAGAGGTGACTTGACCTACCTAAAATTCTTCCCAAGAGAACCTCTCTTTGTCAAAGGGGATTACTGTTTGCTAGGAGTTAACTGGTTAATTTAAATACAATGGTTTCCTTAGCAACCATCTCTAACCCAGAATCATATTTGCTTAGAGGTACAAAAATTTCAGCTAAATAGTGCCATACTTTTAAACAACAGATAAAAGGAACCTAACAAAGCTTTCAAATATAAAATGGTCTTACCACAGGACCATGAGTAAGAAATATGCAAATTTTCCAGTGATGAAAATATAGTCACCTGTGGAAATAACATATAATGAAGCTTCTATTTGGAACTGGTCCAGTCTGAGTCTTTCTGAATATGAGATTCCTGACACAGAGTGTGATTACAAAGGACAAGGGAAGACCTCTTTACTCCCAGGGTACCAAGAAACTTCATTCATATTGTGCTGGGTTTGAGATAAGGGTGCCTATCACTGACTCCCTTTAATTACCTACACCCTCCAGACACTGTTTATCAGACCCAACTAGCTGGTGCCATCTATGAAGTTTTTTCATCACTACTACCATTCCCAGTTTTTCTGGGTTCTCCTTATCCTGTGAAGGGAGAAGATAACAGTTTTTCCACTGCTCACTCCTGCCTTTTCTGTTCTCTGAACGGATCGTAACACCCCTTTAGGGGATTTTCAAAGGAAACTTATTTAAAATTAATAAAGGCAGAAAATATGAGGAATATGGTTATAGAGAGGATCAAATGAGACAATATATGGAAAATACTCTGCAACTTTCAAATACTATGTATATGTATGTATTTATACATATACATTTTTATATATGTCAGCGATGATAATGATAGGTGTAACGATAGATGAAAGGAACTTAAATATCATAAACTGTAAGGTTCTCACAACCAGATCCTAGTTCCCAGCTGAAATTTCAGGGTAGGAGGTCTGTCCTTCTGAGATCTTCTCATCACTAACTTCTCAGTCTTGGTTGTTGTACCTCAGTCCTTTGAAATCTATGTTTGCAGCTTTCAATTATGGATATGAGAGGATACAGGACCTGAACAGTTATTTTCCTCTTACACCTTTTCCCCCTGCAACTTGGTCATTCTTCATTCTCCGCATATTTCACTCTGACTCATTGCTTGTGACCTGCCTGGCAAAGTCAGATAACTATTTTGCTGTTGTTTTTGTCATTGTAAGAGAGAAACTGATGGGTGGTAAGGGTATAATATCAGAGAAATTACTATAGTATAAATAGCAAAAGGCATCATTAAAATGCATTTTTTTAAATAGAGTACTTAGATATAGCTCTTGATCTTGATATCTCTCTCTCTCTCTCTCTCTCTCTCTCTCTCTCTCTCTCACACACACACACACACACACACACACACACACACACACACACCCCCATTCCTTAATCCTTTCTACAATGTGGGTGAATGGATAGTTTTGGTCTCCTCCCCAATAATCCAAAGATCTGAGAGGGTAAGCAGGAGGAGTTTCATGAGATAGTGAGAAAAAGATGTTTCCATGTAGGACAGCTTGATATTATTTCTTCTGATTTCCTACATTCAATAGCCTACTGTATGTGATCATAGTTAACAACAACAATGAATCAGCTCCTCCCTCCCACACACTTCCCTTCTTATGCCTCCTATTCCTCCTCCTTCCCTATCTTTCCCAGGATGGAATTGCAGCACCCATTCACAGGATCTTATTGCAGATCAGCACAGGAGCACCTACCTGCTCTGTTTCTGACTCTGACAATGATGGCTTCTACCTTCCTTAGGAAGCCAGGTGGCTCCTGCCACCATATTTGTGCCAAACTTAGTGGGGATACCAAATTGTCTTTGCCCCCTGTAGCTCAGACCTCTTAAACCAAGTGATCCGCCAGTCTCAGGATCTGTAGTAGAAAATGCAGGTTGTCGGCTACCATACCCAGCTCAGAATGATCGTTATAGGTACAATTTCCTCATAGGTTATATTTCTAATCCAATTTCAAGTTTAGATAAACAGGAACTCTTTGAATACTTTTCTGTTTCTTCATTGTCCATATTAAAGAAAATAGGGACCATGAAAACAGCAGAACATTTTGCAGGGGGAAAAGGTAAGGTGAAGGGGTAGGAACAATTG
Source organism: Phascolarctos cinereus (assembly GCF_003287225.1). Lineage (NCBI taxonomy): Eukaryota > Metazoa > Chordata > Mammalia > Diprotodontia > Phascolarctidae > Phascolarctos > Phascolarctos cinereus. The sequence goes on along the minus strand of NW_027555847.1, from coordinate 163,958,064 downwards.
GAGAAAGGGGGAGAAATGTACCCCTAAGTCTTTTCTATACCTTTTCCAGTAAGTCCCACTAAGTTTGAGTGAGAATGTGAGAGTGTATATGTGTGTGTGTGTGTGTGTGTGTGTGTGTGTGTGTGTGTGTGTGTGTGCGTGTGTTAGGTAGGAAGGATGAGGAATCAGATTCCTTACACATAAATGAAGAGGTAAAAAAGGCACTTTCTACCACTATATGTCTTTTCCACATAATAATACCTAAAGCAGCTTTCTTAATGTAGGTCAGGATGAAAAGAGATTTAACTTTTAATGTTTGAATTAAAGCAGCATGAGCAAGTTCTTTGAATACAATAAAAAAGCTACAGGACATCCCCTGAAACAATCATTTCTAACTATTTCCCCCCTGCATTTCATAAATAATAAATGTGTTAAAAAATAACCCAGTAGTCACACATTCTCTAATATACTAGTTATGCAAGCTGGATATAACTCTAAGAATCTCTAAATGTGAGAAAAATTGAATTTGGTGGGTCTTTTTTAGCTAAAAATTAAATTTTCCTGGCACCATGCAGAACTTTTCCCTCACAGCTATAGTCATAACTGGATTTTTAAGCCTTCTGAAAACATTGGGGTTTGCAATAAAGCAAAACATTGTGTCAAAAACTGCTTAGAATACAAAATGCCAAGCTTCTAATGTAGCATCACAGCACTGAGGCTCATTCAGATGAGCTAAAAGTCTTTCTCTACCAGGGTAATGTTTAAAACAGTGATCTGCATGCTAAAGGAATGATCCCACTTATATTCTCATTACAAATTGAGTGCCAGTTAATTTTCACTCTTGGTTACCAGATAGCTGCCTCCCCTCAGTGTTCAGCCACCTACCCCTATCTCCACCCACATTTTAAGTGCCCATTTTGTACCACCTTTGGGTTCTTATCCACAGTAAAAGTGCCTCCCACAGTTAGGCATCAGGCAACCGGAAGAACAAGCTCAGTTTTAAACATTGGCATTTGTTTACTTAGAACTTAACAGAGTCCAAGAGCAGGGATACGTTTAATAAAGTATTAAAGAGTGGCAATGTGGGCTATGGAGAAGGAAATGGCAAACCACTCCAGCATCTTTGCCAAGAAAACCCCAAATGGGGTCACAGAGAGTCAGAAATGACTGAAGTGACTGAACAATAACAAAAATGTGGTCTAGTGAATAAAACACTAAGCTGGGAATGGAGAGAGATAGGCTATGTTCCCAGCTCCACCATTAAACTGATACCTAGTCTACTCAGAACCAAGTCACTTGTCAAAGCACCAGTGAACAGGGACACATGTATGTGTCTGCTGTCTCAGTAACAAATGTGGACAGTTTTCCTATTCAACTGACATGGGGGTGGAGTGGGGTGGGGCAATTCTTGAGACAGTATAATCCAACAAAGGCTTTTTCTTTACTCATCTAAACTCTTCAGGTTCTCCTACCCCCTCACCCCTCTTCCTTTTTCCATCTATTAAGTAGTAGGAATAATTGAAAGAAATCTCTCCCCTACTCAATAAACCTCCCTCTAGGATCAGATACAAAATGCTTAGTAAACTAGACCCTTCCTATCTTTCCAGTCTTCTTACACCTTTTTGTTATTGTTGTTATTCATTCAGTCCTTTCAGTTGTGTAGACTCTTCATGATCCCATTTGGGTTTTTCTTGGCAAAGATACTGGAGTCACTTGCCATTTCTTTCTCCAGCTCATTTTACAGATAAAGAAACTGAGTTAAACAAGGTTAAGTGACTTGCCCAGGGTCACACAGCTAGTTAGTGTCTGAGGCCAGATTTGAACTTTGGAGGAAGAATGAGTCTTCCTGACTTCAGGCCCAGCACTCTATTTACTTCACCACCTAGCTGTCCTTTTTGTCTACTAAGCAGTAGCAGAAACTGTAAGAAATCACTTCCCTACTCAAAAGACACCAGTGTACCCTACCACCTTCAAGATCAAATACAAAATGCTTCAAAAACTTCCCTCCTCCTACCTTTCCAGTCTTTTTACATCTACTCCCCACTATGTTCTCTTCCGTCCAATGACACTGGCCTCCTGGCTATTCCATGAACGAGAAATTCTACTTCCTGGCTCTGGAATTTTCTCTGGTTTTTGCCCAAGCCTGGAATGCTCCCTCTTCAACTCTGCCCACTGACTTCTCTGACTTCTTTTTTTTTTCTCTTTCTTTCTTTCTTTCTTTCTTTCTTTCTTTCTTTCTTTCTTTCTTTCTTTCTTTCTTTCTTTCTTTTTTTCTTTTTCTTCCTTCCTTCCTTCCTTCCTTCCTTCCTTCCTTCCTTCCTTCCTTCCTTCCTTTCTTTCCTTTTCTTTTCTTTTTCTTTTTTTTTTTTTTGGTGAGGCAATGGGGTTAAGTGACTTGCCCAGGGTCACATAGCTAGTAAGTGTTAAGTGTCTGAGGTCCAATTTGAACTCAGGTTCTCCTGATTCCAAGACCCGGCTGCCCCCTATGGCTTCTTCTTTTGTTGTTGTTGTTGTTGGCGGCTTTTTTTAAGTCCAACTAAAATCCCATCTTTTATAGGAAGCCATTCCCAATCCCTCTTAATTCTAGTCCATTCACTCAATTATTTCTTATTTATCCTGTATCGGGCTTGCTGTATAAATGTTGGTTTGCATCTTGTCTTTCCCATTAGATTATAAATTCCTTGAGTTTAGGAGCTGTCTTTTGTCTCTTTTTGTATCCTCAGTACTTAGCACAGTATCTGGCACTTTATCAGTGCTTAATAAATGTTTACTGACTGATTGAATGAATGAATGGGCCAATGGGAAAGGCTGTCTGTTGCTGTCTTAGAAATTTCTCAGTTCTTTACCCTCATGAGAAGTTATTTTTATTGATCAATAGACATTTATGTAGTGTTTGTATGTATCTTCCCATAATGCCATAAAAGCAACCCAAGAAATAAAGTACATGTAAGTCTAGAAATTGTGATAGCAGAGATTTAAAAAAATACAATGAAACAGCAGAACCTCCTGTTAGAATCTACTCCTGCTAGCATCTATTGGCCACACACAGTGTGAACCTTCTACTCTGAGCTTCTAATCTTATGGTCCGTGAACTTTTATTTTTTTTCTTTTTCTTTTTTTAAATTTTCAGTTCCAAATTGTCTTCCCCTTCTATCCCTCCCCTGACCACGATAAGACAAGGAATACAATACCTAATATATATATATATATATATATATATATATATATATATATGTATGTATATATGAAAACACGCAAAACATTTCTACATTGGCCATGTTGTGAAGGGGAAAAAAAACAAGAAAACAAAGAAAGTGAAAAAAGTATCCTTTAATTTGCACTTGGTGTTCATCATTTCTCTCTAGAGGTGAATAGCATTTTTCATGAGTCTTTTGGAATTGTCCTGGGTCCTTGTCTTGATTAGAGTAACTGAGTTTTTCACAGTTGGTCACATTTACAATATTGTTGTGAGTATATACAATGTTTTCCTAGATCTGCTCACTTCACTTTGCATCACCTCATTTAAGTCTTCTCAGGTTTTTCTGAATCCATTCCTTCATCATTTCATACAGCACAGTAGTACTCCATCACAAATACAGACCACAACTTGTTCAGCCATTCCCCAATTAATGAGTATCTCCTCAGTTTCCAATTCTTTGCCACCACAAAAAGCTGCTATAAAATTTTTTATTTATATGGGCCCTCTTCCTTTTTCTTTGATCTCTTTTGGGTCCAAACCTATTAGCAGTTTTGCTATTTCCAAGAGTATGGACAGTTTTTTTCTTTTGGCTTTTTGGGCATAGTTTCAAATCGTTATCCACAATGGCTGGACCAATTTATAGCTCCACCAGCAATGGATTTGTGTGCCTGTTCTTCAATAGTTCCTTCAACATTTGTCATTTTCCTTTTCTGTCATCTTTGCCAATCTAATGGGTATTAGGTGGTACCTCAGAGTTATTTATAAAAAAATCTTGATAACTGTATTTTGATACAATTTGTTCTGCTAATCCTTTTACTTTGTGCACTTAAACACATAATTTTGTGGGCAGCTATGTGGGCGTAGTGGATAGAGCACTGGCCCTGAAGTCAGAAGGACCTGAGTTCAAATCCAGACTCAGACCAAACACCTGACACTTACTAGCTGTGTGACCCTGGGCAAGTCACTTAACCCCAATTGCCTAAAAAACAAACTAAAAAGAACAACAACAAAAAAACCACATGATTTTAAGACCAGGTCCACAGGCTTCACCAGACTACCAAAAAGGTCCATAATGCATACAAAAAAAAAAAGAAAAAAGAAAAATGAAAGAAAACAGTCCCTGACTCAGGTTTGTTTTCCCTCAAACAAGAGTAGATGCTAAAGACCCATGGGACAATTTGAGACAATTAATTAGGAGGTCCTAACTGCAAGGCAGTCAGAGGAAACACAATTAGCAAAATCACAGGGACAGAAATTATTATAGGGGGTTCGAGGGACAATGAAGTAATCCATTGACCAGGATAGAAAAAGAAAATTCATCTCAGCTTCTGTTTCATTCTATGATTAAAGAACCTGAGCAATTTGCAAACTACGCAAAAGAGATGGAGAAGCCAGACATGTGGATTCTGTAGTCTTCCAAAGCCAAATTTTTCCTAACACTCTTAAGTCATTGCTTTTGTTTTAGATGTCTTTATACATGGAAAATTAGTAATTTCTCTGGATTTTGTTTGATCATAAGCAAAGATGTTTGACATGAATAACCATAGCACTCCAGTCAAGGAACTTTTATATTCTATCTAAAACTATGATTATTTGAGTATGTCATCTCCTCTATTACACTTTAAATTCCATGAGGTTAGGAACACTGCTTTATTGCCCTTTGACCCAACTACATAAGTGCCTACTAGTAATGCTTTGTATGTTCCTAGATAAAGAATATATGTAAAATAAATAAAATAAAGACAATTTATATAATCAACAAAACTCATCAAGAATCTTTTTTTCACACATTTGGATGCTCAACGTGAAACATACAAAACTCTGATTACTAAGGAAGTGATTTAGGACAGGTCAGAGATATTGGGACATATTCCAGGCATAGGAAACAGTCATAGAGACTCAACATATTCCAATTTCAAGCTGAGGACTGAAATCTTCTCTTCCTTCTTTCCCTATTAGCTCCCTGCATGTACAAACCCCAAGGCTGAATCTGGTATAAACTATTTCTTTTTCTTTCAACAAGAGAGTAAGGTAGTTATAGTCTTTAAAAAGATTCAATTATTACAGATCTGGGAATAATGGGTTTGAAGTGTTAAATTCTATAGCTAAGGGAAAGATCCAGACTTTTTGATATTTAGCTAATCAGACAATCAAGTGTTAACTGAAAGGATGGATAATAAATTAGAAGATGCTTAAAAAGGAGAACAAGAGACAGCCAGAAGGGAACAAGGATTGGGAATGCCAATCATTCATAGCAAAGAGCAGAATGCTGTGGAGAAGACCTGTATGTAGGAAGTAGGAAAAGAGGAGAGGAAGAGAGGAGAGAGGGAGGGAGGGAGGGAGGGAGGGAAGGGGGGAGAGAGAGAGAGAGAAGAGAGAGAGAGAGAGAGAGAGAGAGAGAGAGAGAGAGAGAGAGAGAGAGAGAGAGAGAGAGAGAGAAGCAAAGGAGAGAGGAAGAAAAGAGGAGACAGAGACACAGAGACAGGAGACAGAGAGAGAAAGATAGAGACAGAAAAATAGAGAGAAGGGGGAGAGAGAGAGAGAAAGAAAGAAAGTAACAGAGACAGAGAAAGCTTTGGTAGGTATTCCTGAGTTGTTTGGGGATGGCATATATGTTTATCAGTCTGAGATGGAATGCTTTGGTTTGTGAAGCTGCTTTTATGAACTCAAGGGACCAAAAGGAAGCATTTAAAATAGGAATTCAAGAGATTTATACTTTACTTTATCCATTATTAAAGGGAGTAAGTGATAAGTGTCTCTTTAACTTGATTATGCAGAAACATCCCTTCTGGCAAAAAAGAGTTCCTCTAAACTTCTTGTACTGCAGATTAAAAAAAAAAAGTCTTTGGCACTCTCCAAGAGCACTTCAACATACACCATCCACGTTATCTTTCAAAAGCAGAGCCCACAAAAGCTTTTGCTTCTATTTACAAACAAGCCATGGGGAATTCTACAACCAATCAGTGAGCTCCAAATGCTATTACCTTTATCATAAAGCTGAATTTATATCTAGATTAGACAACAAGTGGGGAAGGGAAAATTCCTAGATATGCTGTTTGGCGAAGTCACTTAAAAAACAACAACAACAACATAGTCAAGGCTTAGTTTTGAATCAAGTTGGATACAAATTATTTTGCTCCCCCCTACCTGCTTGCTGCATTGCATATCCATCCTTAAGAAGTTGGGGGTTATGCAATTTACTATCTGTTCAGATTTCTTTGTGCTTTCTGGGACAGCAAGGAAACAGGCTAGGCTTGAAAATCTCTATAAATTACTTATTTTCTGTCTTTCTTCCATAATCACAATTCTACAGGAAGGAAAGAAGAGAGAAAAGGAGGGAGAGAAACAGGTAGGAGAGAAGAAGGGAGGGAGAGAGGGAGGGGGTTTAAGAAGGGAGGGAAAAAAGGAAGGAGGTAGAGAGGATAAGAGGAAGGAAGGGAGAGAAAGAAAGAACTGAAAGCCAAAATCACCAAGGATTAAATTCATATATGATCAATTATTTTCATATACATACTTCTTTAAGGCTGTGTGGCAGAGTAGACAGGAAAACCTGGGTTCAAGTCCTGACTCTGACACATAATGTCTCTGTGACCCTGGGTAGGTCACTTAACTTTTCAGTACTCTAATAAGAAATTCCCTCAATTATAAATTGCAAAGAAGTTACCAGCCTTTATTACTAAACAGAATTTCCTCATGGAGGGTATCCTACAAATGTGAAATCACAGGTACAGTCCTTATTCCTATCCTGCCTTTTGTTGTTTGATCATTTCATGCACGTCTGACTCTGTATGACCCCTTTCGGGTCGCCATTTCCTTCTCCAGCTCATTTTACAGATGAGGAAACCGAGGCAAAGAAAGTTAAGTAACTTGTCCAGGATCACACAGCTAGTAAGTGTCTGAGGCACAGTTGAACTCAGGACTTCTTGACTCACGGCCCGATGTTCTATCTATTGTGCCACCTAGCTGCCCAATCAGCAACAACTGGTACTATATGAATAATGAGGAATGACCTAGCAAGATTTATACAACCACCATAGAAATGACACACTGGAGGGCAAAGTTGAAATTTTTACATCAGGGCACATTCACGAATATGAAAGAAACCCCAGGAAATGAATTACAAGAAAAAAAAAAGCTTTATTTATAGAGGACTTGGATAGGAACTGGATCTGTGATATCACTGGTTTGAGAAACTCCCTCTACCAATGCAGGTTGGCATGTTCTCTGCAGCTGGTAGTCTGAGAGTTGACTAGAACACTAAAGAGGTTAAATGACTTGCCCAGAGCCACACAAATAGTATGTGTCAGAGGCAGGAGTTGACCCCAAGTCTAGACTAGCTCTCTAACCACCACACTGTACTTCCTCAAAGAAGAAGGTCCATGAAAAATAACTACTGGCTATTTAAACAGCATACTAAAAATGCGTGAATTGCTTAGACATGAAACCTCAAACCTCAAAAAATTGGACAAGGTCCTGGAATGTACTTTTAAGATTATTTGTCAGAAAATGTTGGTTCTAGTCAGTTCAACCTTTATTAATTAAACACCTTCTTTTCTGTCATCAAACCACTCTGTGATCTTTCTGTAAAATGGAAGGTTCTGACTATACCTACCCAGGTACAGGTTGGCTTGAAGGATGCCTGAGGTCCCTTCCAACTCTGAAAGGCAATGAATATAAGAAGAGATTGCCTGGAACAAAACTCGTGTCTGTGAACTAACGTTCAGATGGCCTGGGGTGATTTCTTGCTCTGACACTACTAACTTGAGTACTCTGAGCAAGTCAGTTTACATTTTTGAAGTCAGTTTACTCATCTATAAAACGCTGGTAACCTTTGCATTGTGGACCTCATAGGGCTGTTGTCAGGAAAATATTTTATTACTGCTTTTGTTATTTTTGTTATTGTTACTGCTGCTGCTGTTGCTGATGCCAATGTATTAGGATATTAGAAAAATATTCCAATAACTTTAAAATATTTTTTAAAAACCTGGAAATGAATTTCATTGGTATAGGGAACACATTCCTCTACCTAACGCAGGTCAGCCCTGGCTTTGCAACTTAAAGTCTTAGACTTTAGGACTTAGGGAGTTTTCTAGTGCCCTGAGAATTTAAATGATTTGCTCAGGTAGACACAGTCATTATGTTTCAGAAGTGAGAGTGAACCTTGGTCTTCCTTACTTCAAGATATCACTAGGCCATCTCTGAAAATGAAGTATGAATGGGACTTATTATCAATGTCCCAGATCTAAAACTTCTTAACTATGTGACTATGGGGGGGAGGTGTTACTTTTCCTCTCTAGATCTCAATTTTATCTTTGACAAAATAAAGAGATTATCTTAGATAATTCCTAAAGTCCTTTCCAAGTCTGAGCCATCCATGAGTCTAAGCTTGAATTAGGAAAGACATTTATTAAATGAAGCAGGAATGAACATTCATTAAATATCTTCCCTATGCATGACACTATATTTGAGAATGCAGAGACAAAAATGAAACATTCCCTCCTTGACTCTAACAAATAGATTTAATATGATTCTGGCAATCATAAATGAAGATACATTTTTTTCTTTCCCTCTAAAACATGCACATGTACATCCGTAGCTGTCTTTGCGTGCAGTAGTAGGTTTTAGAGAATAAAAATTTTTTGCCACCTGGGGGGTGTTTTTTGAAATCTAACAAGGAACATGTGTGATCCTCAACAAACATGAATTGACTGAAAACTACTGTAGACAAAGGGAATATATATGTGTGTGTGTGTGTGTGTGTGTGTGTGTGTGTGTGTGTATGTGCACACATAATTTTATACTTTGCTACTTGGATGGGTTATATGTGGACAATTCCTCCACTGGTACAAATAATGATCTGAAGTCACACTCTGGTGTGAAAAAAGTATGGACTTTTGTGGAAGGATGAAGTTTAAGATCTTTAAGTACTGCACCATTTTGGTAAAATACTTTCCAGTCCAACTTCCTCATCCTATTAAAGTTTGGGCCCAACTCAACATCTGTTTTGCCTGTAGAAAGTACATGGACTGATGGACTTAACTCAGTGGGTTACCTATCCAAAGGAATGTTGTAATTTGGACAATATACATCCTTTAGCCCCATAGCTTTTCTTCCCCCTCCCTCCCAGAATGGATGATTAAGCCAGTTTCTCCTGGGTGACTATGAACGCCACTTTGGAGGCCTTCTAGTATTTTAGAGCTCTGTAGAGTTAGCAGACGGCATAGCAGAAGAGGAGCAACTGAAGAAAGCTTCTCATTCGTCAGGATCCCCTTCTCTCTTTGCTGTTTACAAAGGCCACTCTTTTTATCCTTGGCAAATACCTCAGATGAGCAAACGTCTCTCTGACTTATGACTTGATTATTGTTGAACAGATTTAACTCTGGTTGTGACCACTGCAGAATCTCATATGATTTTAAATGCTTGGGAGACAACTTAAAAAATTATATGCACACACATGCCCTTGTGGGCAGCTAGGTGGCACAGCGGTTAGAGTTTTGGGCAAGGTATCAGGAAGACTCATCTTCCTGAGTTCAGATCTGGCCTCAGACACTTACTTAGCTATATGATCTGGGCAAGTCACTTAACCTGTTTGCCTCAGTTTCCTCATCTGTAAAATGAGCTGGAGAAGGAAATGGCAAACCACTCTAGTATCTTTGCCAATAAAATTCCAGATGGGGTCACGAAGAGTAGGACATGACTGAAAAAAACTGAATGTACATATTTAGTTATTAGACATATAATAAATGTGACATTGTTCTATTTATTTACCCATATTCAGATGCTACAGTACAACCTCCTTTCCCCAAAAGACCACTGGCCTCCTTATTGTGAGCAATTTTTCAATAATAAACACCTACAGATGCTTCCAGTAAGAAGAGTGGGATTTAGAAGTCAATTTCACAATCTCATTTTATGTCCCTTGCTACTATTTTATTAATTAATGACTTAGGGACAAGGGATATGAATTGCAACATGAATGTTATAAATTGGGGACTATGGTAAAATTTAAATAATTAACATTTTATGTGATTGGTTTTTCAGTTTAATTCACTATGCATTTGTTCATTAAATACTCATCTAGTGGCATCCGGGACTTTCTGGCTCATTCCCTGTATAGCACAGCTTCAGTTTTCCCTGCATTGGTATTTTTCCACTACTCCTGAAAGAGGATAAAGAGTTCCCTGGGGCACTGTTGCTCTAAGAGGCAGAGGGATATCTGCTGTGATTCAGGGAAGAACAGTGCTCAAAGAATATGAAATATTTCCGCATGGGATACTGAGGTATGTGCAGAAGCTAGAGTGAAAGTAGAAAGTCTATTCATCAAAACGTGCAGTTCCCTTTTCAAGAAAGGCAAAATAATATTAAAGAAAGGCAACTTCGATTTGGAATAGTTTAATGTCCATGGCAGGGTAGGATAGAGGTGAGGGAGCATCTGTTAGATCTACCAGCTTTTATTTCAAGAGAAGATGATGTTTAGATGAACCAGAGACATATATTTGATCTTCTCCTAGTGAACATTTAAACTGATTCACTTTCTTTCTGATTTAAGCAAGGAGATAAGAATACTTTGTTCTAGAAATGGAATAGGTCAGGGGCAATAGTTTCCGACCTACTTAATAGAGTGAAAGTCAAAATTAAACCCAAGTTCTGAAACTTTCTTTATGTGACCTAGCAACTGCAGTTTTTTCAACCAACTAAGTTTATTGACCAAGGCTATGATCATATATGAATTCAATGTGTTTGTATATGTATATTGCCGTGTATATAACTGTCCAGGGACACAGACAACCCAAACAACATTTGAGTTAGGTGGTATTATTATTATTGTTGTTGTTGTTGTTGTTGTTGCTGTTATTAGGCAAATCCCTCGGGCAAGGCCAGTGGCTATTCAAGTGTTTGTACTTAAGGTATGTATGTATATATATACGTATATATATATATGTATATATATATATACGTATATATATATATATATATATATATAGTCACCAACATTATCATAAATTCAACATGTTTGTGTAGGTGACTGTGTCTGTGCATAAATATATAATTATACCTGTATGTCAATCAATTTATTAAGAGTCTACTACATGCCAGGTGGCACTGGGAATATAACTACAATGAATGAAACAATGCCTATGTACAAGAAATTTATATTCTAATAGGGGAGAGAAGTACATGCATAAATACAAACAGAATGAATATAAAAGAACTATAAATATATGTATATAAATATAAACAAGTATAAATATATTTAAAATATGAATAAATACAAAGAAAATAAATATAAAATAGTTAGCAATGGGAGGTACTACTTTGGCAGGAGGGTGATAGTGGTCAAGAAAGGTTTTCTGTAGAAAGTGGTACCTCTCTCTCTGTGAGCCGTGTCTTAAAGGAATAGAAGGAATGTGTTAGTAATCATAGCAGATAGCTAGTGGTGCAAGGGGGAAAGAGAAAGGAAATGAGAATATTTTACATATACATACATACATATCTATCTATGTATGTGTATATGTGCATGTATGTGTATATACGCATATATATAGCCCACTATTTTACAAATAAAGACGCAGAGATGGGAAATAGAGTGCCATGTGTGAGGAAGAGGGAAAGCCAGTTTGGCTAGGTCACAGAATTCAGGAGGGGAAATAATGCCCAATGAGGCAGCAAAGATTGTTTGGGGCCAGGATGTAAAGGGCCTTCAAAGCTAAGCTGGTGGTTTTATATTCCATCTCAGGCAATAGGGAGCCCCTGGAGTTTATTCAGTAGGGGAGTGTCATGATCAGATCTGGACCTAATGAAACCCCTTTAGCAATTATGTGGAAGATTACTGGAGCAGAGAGGGAATTGAAACAGGGAGACCAATTAGAAGATCTTTTAATAGATAAGGTGAGATACAAAGCTGGCTTGAACTAAGGTGATGCCTGTGTGAGTGGAGAGCAAAGGTTGGATGGAGGGCACAAATGATATCATGGAGGTAGAAATGACAACATTTGGCAACTACCTACACATGTGAGGTGAGTGAGAATGAGGTAATGCCTATTTTACAGACCTGGGAGACAGGAGAAATGGTAGTACTTTCAAAGAAAAATAGGGAAGTCTGGAGGAAGGGTAGGCTTTTTTGAAAGATAACAATTTCCTGTTTTGAATATTACATAAATTCATGAATATATACCTGCACAAGCAAGCTGAATTCATGGTAATGATGGTGATCATTGTATACAGACTTTAGAGTTAGAAGAGATTTTAAAAGTCATTCCATCCTTTTCCCTAATTTTACAGTGAAGGAACCTGAAGCTCACAGAAGTTGGCACTTCCCCACAGATCACATAGTTTACTAGCAGAACTGGAGTTCAAAGTCAAGACCTTTGATTAAAATTCCAACAATATTCCTACTATACTATGCTTTCCCCCACTTTAATACTGTTCCAATTTAATAAAATAAATTCTTCTTCTCTTTCTTCTCTCAGATAGGAGAGGGTAGAGCAGAGAATGAAGAGCTCCTCCCAGATCTTTCATTTATGGAGGGCACCCAGAGGAGCCATCTCTTCTATTCCCATAGACTGTCCTCCTCTCGACTGCATCTTCACCTTGTGCCACTTTCCCTTCCCACCCTTTTCAGGTTCTTTTTATGTACTGTCTTTCCCCATTAAAATGTCATTCTCTTGAAGGCAAGGCCTGTTTTGCCTTTCTTTGTATCTGTGCGCTTAGCTTAGCACAGTGTATGGCACATAGAGGCACTTAATACATTTTTACTGACTGCCTGCTGTTAGGAATGTGAAGAACTCTGCTTTGGAATTTAGCTACTGAGTTATCACAAAGAATCTTTGGTGGAAAAGGTAAATGGATAATATTTATCAAAGGATTATATGAGAGGAAGGTATATTCATCATAGATTTTATATGAGTTAAATTATATGAGTTAAATCATAGATCTTATAGATAGAAAGAAAAATAATAATCCTTCACTCATCCATGAAATATATGTTGAAGGAATTATTCCCTTGTTGACAATCCCAAGCATCAATCAATCCATAAATTTGTATTGAGCCTGGAGTTCTAGAGAATAGAACAAAAAGTCAAATAGATAATCCCTGAATTTAAGAACATTGAATCTAGTTGCTAAGATGAGCCTAATATTTATAGAGCAATTATAGAAAATATTTACAGAACAATAAATGAATACATGACTAAATGGTAGGCTGATAAAAGAGGTCCAGCCTAGGTTTAAGTTTCATCCTTGACCCATACTGGTTGTGGGACCCCAGGTATGTTACTTAACTTCTCAGTTTCCTAGGAAGGTCATAACTTCATTTAGGAGATCCCTAGGGGGATTAAACCTCATAGCTGGAAAACCAATGCCCTTACCAAAAACAACTGTATTCAGTCAAGTACCAGCTATTATGGTATAGACTACATATTGATTCTAATGTTAAGAAGAGATCATGATATCATTGAATAGTCAAAAAAGTTTTCATAGAGAAGGTAGGATGTGAATTTAGTCTTCAAGCATGGATAAAGGCATGTACCAGGGCAAGAGGGAACCTGTCGCCTTCTCAGCCCTTGGGTTCAGCCTTTTGACTGAGTCCAAGTTTGTTTTTTTTTTGGGGGGAGGGTAAGTCCAAGTTTTACAGAACAAATCCTTTTATTAAGGGGATTTGTTCTGTGAAGTTAACTAGGCAGAAGAGAGAAGCAGCAGGAATAAAGATATGGGGTCAGGAATTACTATGATGTGTGAGGGTGATAGTCCTGAGAGCCCCTTATCTAAAGAAGAGAATTACATCAAAAATTAGGGTAGAGATAAAGTCGATTAGGCTGCTGGGATTATAGAGGACCTTGAAAGTCAATGAAAGTAGGTAATTTGATGCAACTCACATGGGAGTATCAGGGCAAATTTTCCCCCCAAAATCTAATAACACTTATTAAATGAGAGAGCAGAGTCTGATGCTCATCTGTAATGAGTTCTCTTTGACAAAAGAATCCCAGCAGTTTCTCATCATACCAACATCTGCAGAACCAGAAATCTCAGGTCCATTTGTTCCAAGGTACAACTAAACTTTCATGAACTGAGTATCAAAACATGGTTCCCCCCAAAATATGCTTAGGAATAAACATGGCAAATTCAACTAGATATTTTAACCAGGAAATTATGAGCTGGCATGAAATCAGAAATGAGTTTATTATGTTCATATTTCCTTCACAGCAGCATGTAAAAATTTCATTCAAACTATTTTAGCACTGGCTAGATTAGAAATAAGACAAAGGATAGCTTTCTAACCATGCTGCAATAATATTTTTGCTTAATGTTTCTAGCCATGTCAAGTAGAACATTCTCATAAAGTACAATATATACATTAGGTGGTGAGCATAAATCATCTGTAATTATAATATCCTTTACCCTGAGAGGCCCTTGGTGTTTTCCTTATAAAAGTTACACAGTTGAAAACTTCATACTGCTAATAGATCAGCCCTTACAGAAAATACAATTATGCCACATGCAGGGACTGGAAGTGGTTTTGCACGCATGCTGCCTCAGTGTATGAGACAAAATAGCTTCAACAGTGGACTTAACCACTGACTGGCCAGATGCCTGGCCTGTAGGAAAGGGACAGCAGAAATGAGAAGGCCACATTAGCTCATTGTATGAAACAGGTGGCAGGGGAAAAAAACCCTCAGTTTTTTATACAGCAAAAAATAAGTTAGAAAAGTAGACCTTCTGGCTATGAAGGACATGAAGGTGCTACTAATTCAAGGTCATCAATCACTTGGTCAATCAATAAACATTTATTAATTAAAAAATAAATAAAGCACCTACTATGTGGCGGAATTGTGCTAGACACTAGAGATACAAAAACAGAAATGAAATTGTCCCTGCCTTCAAGGAGTTTTATATATACATATGAAAGATAGAGAAAAGGACTAAATTTGTGACTAAATCCATATGGCTGGTAGGGGGGGAAGGAAGTCAATTATTCATGAAGTGTCGTTTACGTGCCTGGTACTGTTCTAAGTGCCCTATAAATTTTATCTCACTTAATCTCATATTGATACGGAAAACTTCCAAATGAGGAAACTTTCAAAATTCTAATTCATGTCATCAACTTCTCTGTGACTTGAGAGGTTTAGAAAGTTCCATATACAGAGGGCACACATGTAAATGTGTGTATAAATATATGTGTGTCTATATACACACATGTGTATATGTACACATATGTAAATGCACATGTATGTGCAAATATGGATAAAATAAATATAAGGTAATTATTTTGGGCAAGGTGGGTAAGCCACTAGCAATTATGAATAAGAACCCTTAATATTGCTGTGGGCTCTCTGAGGGAAATGGAGAATTCATTGTCTTAAAGAAAATACTTTGTGAACTCCACATGGTTTCTTTTGCCCAGAAGGACATCATTTCTACCCATATAAATTCTACTCCTCCTTCAAGGCTCAACTCAAGTTCCATTTCCTCCCTAAAACCTCCCTGCAGTCTCAAGAGATGCATCATCTGTTGGGGGGGGGGGAGAGCAAGGTTTCTGTGAGTACAAAAAGAAGAAACACGTTTGAAAAGTAAATACGTATGATGAAGGACAGTTTGTTATCAGAATTTTGGGGATGCCAGAGGGCACCATTATAAAGAGAGAAAGAAAGAGTGAATTGGGAAAGAAAAAGGTTGAACTGGAGAGAGACAAAAAAGGGTTCAGGGAGAAGCAGCAGGGATAAGGGAGTCTCGCCTTAGAAGTCAGTGAGTCAAAGCCCTAGAAATTATGGGAACATGAGGTACAAATTTGCTAGCCAGGAAACTGAAGAAGCACCAAGTGATTGGGGTGTTTGCTCTCCATACAGGCCGGAGCTTAACATTCCCTAGATGGAGAGAGTGTGGATTAATAAATACTGGAGACTGAGTCCCAAGAGATAGCCTGACCTAGTACACAACTCTAGCTCTATAGCTTTAGCCCCAAGTGGTGGGAAGAAGAGATCTTACCACAAGAAATTCCAAATGGATAACATGCTGGCTGTATTGGACCTAGTTTCTGAGGCCTTGTGCTTGCGGTTTGGTTCCGTGTCACAGAACCTGGCCTCAGCAGCCCTAGGCAAGGTGTCTGAAGCCCTTTCATTGCTAGGCCTGGTATCTGATGCCCTTCCTGGAGTGACACTGAGTACGTTTTTCTCCCCTGTTAAAATGTCAGCTCATTATGGCTAAACAAGTTGTGGTGTATGATTCGAGATGGAATACTATTGTGCTATAAGAAACGACAAATGACAAAGGGAAGGGTAACTAGGTGGCACAGTGCAGAGAGCACCAGCCTTGGGGTAAAGAGGACCTGAGTTCAAATCTAGCTTCAGACACTTACTAGCTGTGTAACCCTGGACAAAGGAGAAAGAGAAAGAAGAAAAGTAGGAGGAGAAAGTGGAGGAGGAGGAGGATTTCAGAAAAACCTGGGAAAACTTATACGAATTGATGCAAAGTGAAGTGAGTAGAACCAGGAGAACATTATACACAGTAATAGCAATATTGTAATGATCAACTGTAAAAGAATTAGCTACTCTGATCAATACAAAGATCCACAACAATTCCAAAGAATTCAGATGAAAAATGCTATCCATCTCCAGAGAGAGAATTGATGCATTCTGAGTATAGAAATAAGCATATTTTTTCACTTTATTCTTCTTCCTTTTTAAAAAAAACAATTTGTGATGTGGCAAATATGGAAGTATGCTTTGAATGACTTTACATTTGTAATGGATACCATACTGCTTGTCTTTTTAATGGGTGGGAGAGAGGGGAGAGGGAGGAAGAGAATTTGGAACTCTAAATATTTTTTCAAAAGAAAGATTAAAGTGAAATGGATATAAGCTTCTGGAGCACAGGACCTATTTCACTTTTGTCTTTGAATCTCCAGTGCCTAGCACACAACAGGTGCTTAATAAATACTTGTTAATGATTTACCTGGAAGACTTTAAAGCAGAGACTAGCTGACTACCTGCTAACGATGCCAGATGCCATAAAAAGGATTAGTTAAGTATGGATTACACTATATAGTCTCTGAAGTCTCTCCCAAGAATCTAGGGAGCGATCTACAGAAAATAAACAAAATCCTATTATATATTTTGCTCTGTTCTCTAACTTCATTCCTCTTTCTCCCCCCATAAAAGGAATAGTAGCCTGCATCAGAATCCTCACACTCTCAACTGGAGTTCAATTTTTCTCTTTCACGTTCTTCCTATTCCCTCCTAACCCTGTATTAAACCTGGTTTTCCATTCTCTTACAACTAGGTGGCACAGTAGATAGAGTGCTGGACCTACCAACAGAAAGAAAATCCCACCTCAGACACTGACAAGCTATATGACCTTGGGCAAATCGCTCTGTTGGCTTTCAGCTTCCTCATCTCCAAAATAAGGATAACAACTACTCCTTTTCAGAGTTGTTGTGAGGAATAAACTTAGGTAATATTTATAAAGTACTTTGCAAGCCTTTAAGTGAGATTATTATTATTTACAGTATTATTAATTTCCCGTGTGTTCAAAATTACAGGGAGGTTAACTTAATAGCAGAAGAATGAAAACTCTCAATAGGGGAAGATGAGATTCCACGACAAAATACAAAGCAGTCCAACTGGCCTTCTCTTTTCCTTCCTCATCACACTCCATCTCTGCACCTGTCTACTCTTTTATTGACCATCCCAAACACCTGAAATGCAAAGCCTCCTCATCTCACTTTTATTAGAATCCCAGTCAAGATATTGCTCAGATACCACCTTCACTGCTTTCTTGATCCCCTACAGTGCTAGGGCCCTTCCTCTATTCCTTATACTTAGTCTTGCACACAGTTGACATTGTATTTCTTTTTTACACATTTATTCTCTCTCTTTTTTTCTAGGTAGATAGTATCTCCTTCAACACAATATAAACTCCTAAAAAGCAGTTACCATTTCATTCTCTGGCTTTGTATCTCCAAAGCCCAGCACAGTGGCTGGCCCGTAGTAAGTGCTTAATAAATAAATACCTAAAGAAGGGTTGCTTGAAATAACTGAAAATGAATTGATTGGTTGAAGCATGATAGAAATTCCTCAGCATGTCATTTCAAACCCTCCAAGCCGTGGTTGTGGTCATGACTTCCAGACGGATTTCATATTACATCTCTTTGCACAATTTGCTTTCCAGCCAAAGTGACCTCTACTTACCACTCCCCAAACTTGGCATTCCATTTTTGACTGCCATATCTTTGCACAGGTTTGCGCTAGAACAGAAGGCGCTTCCTCCTTACCCTCTTCCTTAGCTAAGAATGCTTAGCTTCTTTCTAGGCTGAGCTCAGGTACTCCTTCCTATGAGAAGTCTTTCAATACTCTCTCTTTCAGTAGTTAGCTGTTCCCTTCCTCCTCAAATTACAACGTATTTGCTTAACTCTTGCCACGTTATGTCTCTCAATAGAACATAAGCACCTTGCGGGGAAGGGACCATGTCTCATTTTTTGTCTTTGTATTCCCATTCATTAGCTAGCAGGATGTTTTACATATAAATGATATTTCTTGAATGTTTAAATCACATATGATTCTGTTTCCTGCATGTTGGTCAAATTTTGGTGATACCATGGACAGTAAATCAGTGATTGTCACTTATAGTAATAGGGACAGGGACTGGGCCTGTGATTTCATCCCAGGTGAGGTGCCTTTACCAAGGCTATCTGTGTGTGTGTGTGTGTGTGTGTGTGTGTGTGTGTGTGTGTATTTATATATATATATATATTTATATATATGTATATGTGTATATGTGTATATGTGTGTATATGTGTATATACACACACTCATCTATATATAATCTTTAGAACAGCAGCATCCAACTCAAATAGAAACAAAGGACACTAATCTATATATAAGGATCCCTGTCAGCTATATAGTGACTTAGTTTTAAAATGAAGAAATGGAATATTATCTAGGTTTTATGATATTTTTTATTTATTCTGTTAAATATTTCCCACTTACATTTTAATCTGGTTTGGGCTGCACTCAGGAGTATTAAGGGCCATGTGCAGTGCTGTGTCTGACACTTCTGCTTTACAGAGTTGCTTTGGACATGGAGAAAACAAATGACTTGCCTGGAGTGGTACAAAAAGTATGTGCCAGAGGCAGAATTTGAACCCAGGTCATCTCAGCTGCAAGGCTAGTGCTCTATTTACCCCCTTCGGGGAGGCAGTGTGAAACAGTGGGGAAAAGTAAGATCTCTGGAGCCAGAGAACTGAGGTCCAAATCCAGCCTTTGTGCTTACCGTGTCTTTGGGCAAGTCATTTGAACTCCTTGGTCCTCAGTTTCCTCATCTGCAAAATCAGAGGGTCAGAGCAGCTAGATTCCAAGGTCCCTTCTAATTCTACATCCATGATTTGAACATTCTACCTGAGAAATGTTTCTCTGAGGCAGCATTTTCTGGAATCACAAAATAATGAATCCGGCAACAACATGGTAATTTGCTTCTAATGTGGAGTAATACCAAAACTGAAAACAATAAGACATAGTAGATGGGAGGCGGGGGTAGATGTGCACCGAGCAGCAGATGCTAGTCATGACAAGACTATTAAAATAGCCCCTTTTCTTCTTTTCCTTCAAAGTTGAAACACACACAGAGATAGAAAGATAGCAGGGGGAGAAAGAGGAGAAAATGGGAAGAGGCATAGAGGAGGAGAGGTAGAGGGAGGGAAAGAGAGAACAGAGAAAGGGGGCAGGGGGAAAGAGAGAAGAGAGAGGAGAGAAAGAGATAGAAAAAAAGAGAGGGGAAGGGAGAGAGGGAGAGAGAGGGAGAGACGGGGGGAGAGAGAGAGAGAGAAGAGAGAGAGAGAGAGAGAGAGAGAGAGAAAGTTAGTGGAATTTGGAGTATGTTATGTAAGCAAGGTTTTTTTTTAAGCTTTACTGCACACACTGCTATTTCAAATTATTTTAAAATAAAGCAACTTTCATAGGCCAGAGGCTATTTTCCCATAATTTTTCTTGGTATTGTTTATACTGTATTTTTATGAGTTTCAGTGTTATTACAGAGTTTTCAACAATCATTAGGTAGTATGTGTGACATAATTGAATACAATTTTATTACCCCAGTGAACAGATCTAAATATTTAATTCTTGTGCACCACATGACAATGTATATTCTTTTGGTTAATAAATCTTTTTACTGTTTTGCTCCTAGGATGGGTACCTTCTGCTGGGATGTGCAAGGATTTTCACTGATGTACCATTAAACTCATTAACTCTACTTAAAATCCTAGGTGGCACATTTTTATGTAAAACCAAACATTTTCTTTCAAAATTAAATAGCAGGTGGGGTTGTGTTGCTCTTTATTACTCTGTGTGTGTGTGTGTGTGTGTGTGTGTGTGTGTGTGTGTGTGTGTATTTCTTCTGCACCCAGGCCCAGACTACTGGATTCTACAGAACGCTGCACGGGATGAGGATGCCAGGAGACCTTAACCTTGCCCCTGCCCAACTTTATCTTGGGTATGCAGTCACTAATAGGACTCTGTCACCAAAGAGAAAATATGACCATTGACCTCATTTCCAGGGAACAGCAATCTAATCTCACCCAAGAGGATGAGGGAATAACCATATAGCCCTCAGCTATTAATAACATGTTGGGAAACCAGCACGTTCCATAGGTAGGAACCATCTCACAGTCTGTCCAAAGACACCATTTTCTTCCCTGGTATGTGAAGATGCCTTGAGGCATTTGTGAAATTCTTTCTAATATGGATGATTAACCTTCTGTCTTCCAGTATTTCTTTCTTTTTTGGGGCAAGGCGATCATGGCAAACTGATTTGGATATGTGGAGTGAATAAACCCTGCTAGCTGAATGATTTGAACATATATCTGAGAGGCCTTTTCTTGACTGCAGTTAAATGAGTTTTGCTCAGATGCGATGACTAGGAAACAAACCCTATTTAGCAAAACATGGATAAATACGCTCTGAAAACCATGCCCATAACGCAATATGCTAATGCAGCAAAGAGCCCAACTGGCAAAATTTTTACTGTCACTAGCTCCCAGGGAAGAAAACTGAACTAAGTTTATTAAGTAATTTCAACCTATATAAATTGGAGGAATCCTCCAAGTCTTCTGCTATGCTAACAAGCAGAGCTCTCTGACAGACGGGCAGCCGCAGAGATTTGATCCCCACTGTTTCTGTTTATACAGCAAATTGTTGTTTTGTTGTCTGAGGGATTTTGAAATTGGGAATTTGTAGAAAAGCTTAATTGAAGAAACTTCCCCCCCCAAAAAAATTATCTGCTCTGCCTTTTTATTCCCTCATTTCCTACCCCGAGCTGAATGTAGAACAAGCACCTTCCACCATGAAACACGACCTTCTCAGCAGGAATGGAACATAAGGGTCTCTGTTAATAGAACAGGACATGAGTGAGAAAGTAAAAGAAGCAAGATGCTTCCCCATAGTAATAATAGTGAGGAGCAAGAGTTATGGCTTTCAGAAATGTACTCGATTTTGCTAATGTGAGAAAGAATGCACCTGCAATAATCCACTGGAAAAAATAATAATAATCTAGAGCACAGAAACAGCTTCCAAATGGAGTTTTTTTAAAAAAATTAATAATAATAAATGTCATTAGGGAGTGTGAGAGATGTCCTCTCAGAAGTGAAGCCTCCTCAAAGGGTCAATAGTTCTTGTTAATAGTTCTTGATTGTTGCTTTCAAAACCCTTCCCCACTCAGTTAAACACATAGCAGAAAGAATAGCTCTACCCCCACCCTGAACTACTTGCCCTTGCAAAACTTCCCGCCTTTTCTTGTCTCTGGGCAAACTTGTGTAACTGCCTTTGTTATCTGTTGTTGGGTAAGATGTCGGTGAATAGATTGTGCGCCCCTAAGCCCAACCAATGGGATAAGGGGAAAGGAGTTAGGGAGGAGGAGCTTGCGTTAGGGTATAAATAAGCCTTGATTTCTGTAAGGAACTCGTACTCTCCTAGCCGGCAATGGTGACTAGGGGTGGTACCCTTTCTCATGAGAAAGCAATAAACTCCTTTCTACTTTCAAGGTATCTAAATCTTTGTTTTTATTAAGAGTAAGTGGTCTCTGTCCCACACAGGAGTGTGGAGTAATAGATAAAGGACCAGACTCAGGAAAACTACACTTCAAGTAGTATTCCTGAGACACTGACTGTAAGACCCTGGGCAAGTTACTTATCTGCAACTTTCTAAGGCTCTAAATGGTACAATTTATTAATTAATCAGCAAGCACTTGTTAAGTCAGGTGAGGGACAGTGTGGCATAGGGGTTAGAAAGGTGGCCACAAAACCAGGCAATCCTTCACTCTGACACATGCTGGCTGTGGCCCTTGGGCACGTCACCTCTCCCAGGGCTCTGGGCAACTCACTAAGACTGTGTGTCCAAGAGAAGGGGCTGTTAATTCTGTAGGCCAATAAAATATCTCTATCCTTAGCTCTGTATTCCATGCATTGTAACTAGTAAGAACAATGTCTCAATCCCTGCCTTCAAGGAAGTTGCATTCTAATGGCACCAACCAACACCTCTTTAGGCATACACAAAATAGATACAAGGTGATTTTAGTGGGGGGGGGGCGGTTCGGAGGAAGGAACACTAGCATCTGGGAGATCAGGAAAAGTTTAATGGAGAAGTTGATAATAGAGCTGAGCCTTGAAGGAAAATAAAGAGTCCAAGAGTTAGATGGAATCCATTCCAGCGAATCCAAAACTACACATTTGATCTGACCAGTAGAAGTATTACATTGCTTTTAGGGTTTAAAAAAAATATTCGATCCAAGTTTTCATCAGCTCTTTTGGAAGTTGCATTACAATGGCAATTCATATTTGGTTTGGCATCAAATAATTTAAATTTATCATTAATAACTATAAAATTGTATTATCATATTCATATGGTATAAGATACTATAATGATTAATGTAATATATAATAATGATAACATCATACATCATTGTAAATTTATTACTATATGTCTATTATAAAATACATATGCAATAATTACTATAACATATACTTACAATAAAGTATATGATAAATTATTTCAGATTTAGTATTAGTAAATTTATTGTTTAAATTTAAATTATTAGAATTATCAAAATATTCAAAGTAATTTAACTAGTTGCATTTTTAGTCCTAGAACTGTTAACTCCTCTATTTTGTTTCTCTGCCCACCCCCCCAAAAAAATCTTACTTCCCCCAGTTCCCCCAGGAACTGCCACAGGTCTCCTGAATACTTTAGGTGTGTTATTGACTTCTGCTCTTAAATGCAGGACTTCAAAATTATCTTTCTATCATCATTGCATAAAGACAATGAATGCAGGCTCTATAGTTAGAGGACCTTGGTTCAAATCCCCTCTTTGATGCTTTACTAACCTTGTGACCCTGAACAAGTCACTATAGTTCTGGACTTCATTTTCTTTTCACCAGTAAAATGAAGATGTTTAAGGCTTCTGAGGGCCCCTCCTAATCTAACTTTAAGATCCCATGATTTGTATTGCTTGTTTTAGCACAATGTTGTAGCCTGAGTGGGTCTTCTGAATGTAAACTCCAGAAGACTAGCAATCCCTACCCATTTTATGTCATCCAAAAGCATCATAAGGAGATCTTCTATTTTCAACCTTTGATTATGCCATCCACGAAATGAATCAAATTCTTCAAATCATCAAGAAAAATATCAAAAAGAAGAGAAAAAAGATTAGTTCTCCGTGGTATAGGCAGTAGAGATTGTCCTTCAAATGGACATGATTCCATTAATTAACACCATGGGTAAAATTAATCAACTACAAATTTACCAAACTCTAGGAACTTCTAAGCACACATTTATCTATTTTGTCCATTTTGTCATATGCTTTGCTGGAATCCAAATACAACTTGACTACAGGGTAATAAAACACCAGCCTAATATGTTTCCAAAAATGAAGTTGGTTTGTCAAGACTGTTCTTATAAGAAATTACTTGGTTATAAAGACAAACAAGGCCAAACAAGGACTTCCAGGAATAGGCTGCTCAGAATAAGCTAAGGGCAACCAAGACCTCAGTTCCAATATGAGTGTCCTCAGAACTCTCTGGGTACTTTCACATCTCTAGTCAAGGTGGTTAGCCAATTGTTGTTAGATTGGTGACTGTTGCTTCTTTTTCTAGGTTCTCAGAAACAATTTTTAAATAAGCTGAATCAAGCAATTAGTGTTGCACATACCAAAGAGGCAACTAACTGAACTGCAACTAATGGGATTTTGTGTATGACATAAGACTTTATGCCAATATGCACAGACGTCATCCGTGCGATTTATATTTCTATACACTAGGTAAAATACAAACGTAAGCAAAGGTCTGATAAACAGATGTCTGTAACATAATGGCTCTGAAGGTGTCGTTTTCCTGACATGAAACAAAAGTGCTTAAAAGCCAGATGGCAAATAAAACACAGTTCATCACTTAGGTTCACACAATATACTCCAACACATTTTTCATCAATTTCCACTTCATATTTAACACAGTAAATACAAAAGTGAACTATATCATTTATTCTTCCTCTTCCATCTCATCCCCGAATGTTAATTTCTACTGTATCTGAGGCAGTAATTACTCCAAATAAGCAAATGAGTTTTTATATAACAAATTATCTCTTTGCAGAAACAACAAGAAATTCTCTATGCTCAACTGTTTCAATTTTATTGAAGATTGCTGAAAACAGATTTTGCAAAAAAGTCTCCTCCCTTCTCCCCACTCTTCCAAAGTATAATTAAGACATTCCACTGACAATTATATGTATGCGTGCTGTTTGATTCTCTCTTTTCACACACTCACTGTTGTCCTGTGTTAACCATGATTTCCTAGGAAGGAATGGTGTCTTGTACCAACAGTAACCACTTACTAGGTGTTTGGTGGATTAAACTGAGTTATAAAGTATTCTAACATGCCAATTAACATTTCATACCACTGCTCTTTATCCTCCATCTATTAACTCAACTCTATGATGTCAGTATGAAATAGGATGCCCCATCTTTCTGCCTTCATTATATAGTGTCTCCCATGCATGAAATTTCAGGTAACTTCCCATGTGACTTAGCTAACCACCTCAAACGGAGATATGAAAGTGCCCAGAGAGTTCTGAGCACACACACTTTGGAATTGAGGTCTTGTCTACACTTAGCTTATTCTAATCAGTCTATTCCCAGAAGTCTTGGTTTGGCTTACAGTCAATGCTAGACATGCAGTCTTTATAACCAAGCAAATTTTTAATTAATTTTTATGTTAAGGGTGGATTGCAGAGAAACAGATAAGGGTCCAGGAAAGAAGGGCAAAAGAGTTAAATTCATTCTGAAATCACTTATAACATTACTGTCATTTCTCTGAATACTTACTAGGTCTTTAACTTCACCTACCAACTGAGGAGTACCTATGAGGCTGTTACACGTTGACCATAGGACACACTCAGTGGCAGATGGGAATAGGAGGATGGGCGCATTAAACGTGACAATATTAAAGTCAAAAGTCATTATAGACCAGGCTAATGATGGTCATGAGAGTTAAAAATTTTTGAGGATCCAACCTTAGTCAGGATTCGTAGTCAGACAGAATTAATGCAGAGTTGCCTAGGGCAGGAGAAGCTCCCTACTGTCAAAGAGAAAATGAAATACAAGGAATCATGCAAAAACACACACACACAGAGACAGAGTTGAGAAAAATCTCTTTCAGAAATCCTTCACTAAAAAAATGCACTATTTCTTTTTACTATACTCCCATTGACATGAGCAATTTATGTATCATGTAACTGATGTAAGAGCTCATGTTCTGTTTTCTTTGCATCTGTACTTTGTTTTCAGTTTGTAAAAATAAATCTTTAATACGAATTGAATTATGAGTTTTAAATAATTGATCTTTCTGATTCTAAATGTTTCTTTTATGATTGATGTGTCAAACCCACACTTTGAGGGCCAGGCTATACTTCCCACCCTCACCTTTTGCCACTAACACCATTACTGCATGATACTGTACTTTAACATCTTAATGCCAAAAGAGTATATTGTTGAAGTCCAATGGTAAAACAACCATACTATGAAGGTTGAGTTTAAGGTTCAGTCATTCTATTGGCCCTATTCTTTCCCACTCTCATACTTAAGTCTGTCCAGAAGTCTCGTAAATGAATGTTGCTGGTCATAAAGGGGAGCAAGGGAGAGAGTTTGGATTAATTAGGGCAACCAGTAGGAAACAAATAAACAACAAACATGCTCTGTTTGGTACCCTCTTAGGATCAATGAATTCAGGACTGGAAAGCATGTAAGAGATAATCTATTCTAATCACCAAATTTTACAGATGTGGAAACCGAGACGTAGAAAAATGAAGGTCCAAAGTCACTCAGGTAGTAAGGAGCAGAGGTGCAATTAGAACCCAGTTCTTCTGACTCCAGTTCCAGGGTTTGTTCTATTCTATTCCACCTATGTATAGGAAGCACAGTTTAACATTAAAAGAAATATCACAGAAATTAATTTTAGAGTCATAGGATTATGGGTTTAGAATTGGAAAGTCTTCCAATTCAACCTCCTCTTTCATAAAAATGAGGAAACTCAGGCCTGGACTAGATCAATCAATTAGTCAGTGGCAGGGCCAAGAATGGAACCTTGGTCCCCTGACCCCAAATCTAGTCTGCTTTTCACTATTTCATGTTGACTTTAAGTCATTGTACACTTTGTCTTCAAAGTTCATGGAGTGGTAGTTGCTAATCTTTGGTAGGATAGGAAAGTAGACTCTGATAATGAACCTTGCTCTATTCATTAGATGGCAGGGGACAGGAGATTCAGAATGACCTCTAAAATTTCCTTCCAGCACTACTTGAGAGGCATCTTAGGATAATGGATACTATAGTATTAGTATAGTCTTCAAGCCTGGAGATGTAGGTTCTAGTACTGACCTTGCCACTAGTGACCTATGTGACCTGGGGCAAAGCACTTAACCTCTGGGATGGTTTCATTATATGTACAATAAAGGAGTCAGAACAGATGGTTTCCAAGGTCTTTTCTTGTTGTAACATTCTCCGATATATGAATTCTAGGATCTATGATCTATTTTTAAAATAAGCACAGAATAATACTGAGAGAGGATGCTAGTATAGTCCACCTTTTGGGGAATCTTTTCTTTGGTATCTTTTCTAACAGAGCCTGCCTAGGAATACATCTTTACTGTGTAATGGTAAACATAGGTCCTAGATAGCTTTCCTTCCATATTTTGCTTGCAAAGAACACTTAAATCAACCAGAGTAAACCACAAGTCCCTATAACTGAAGAAGAGCATAAAATGAGGTGGCAAATTAATAAGTGGTACTCTCTCTCTCTCTCTTTCTCTTTTTCTCTCTCTACATATAAAGAACACAAGATCTTTCTCTCTGCTGAAAGGATATATTACAAATTGTGGATGGAAAACATTTGGAAACACTGAGACATTTAATTTTAGCTGAGTGAGCCACATGTTACTTATGAAATGTCTATTTCAAGAACTGCGGCAAAGAATTAAACCTGACACTTCTTATTCTGGTCTACTACCTTCATGATAAACAAAACAGTATTACAGAAACATGGAGGGGATGGCTCTTATGGATACAAGAGAAGGAAATAAGGGATTTAGGAGCGACATTCAAAGTTGAACTTTCATCAGTTTCTTAGAATCACAGAGTTATAAGGACTGTTAGTTATCACTTTGTCCAACTCCTTCATTTTAAAGATGAGGAAAGTGAAAATCAGAGAGAAAAGGTGATAGGCAAAAGGGCACAGAATGAGTTAATGGCAGTACTGAAACCAGAACCCAAGCTTACTGATTTACAGTCTCTCCCCGCTTGACTCTTACATATGTGGGTGGGTTAAAGGACAATTTTGCTAAAGGGCCTCACCTCCCATTACCTCATCACTATCAGGATCCTAAGTGTTTCAAGAACACATTGAGTAGTAGCTACTCCATAAAAAAGGGTTCTGTACTGAAGAACAAGTTAGTCTCTAAGATATAAACCTAGAAAGTGATTGAGGGAAAAGAAAATTTTAAAAAAGACACTTCGATAAGAATAAACATAGCAAAGATGGAGTCAACTAAAGGAAACAGACCTAAAACATGTTTCTAAAGGAAGGAAACAAGTATTTATAAAGCATCTACCATTGGCCAGGTATCTTGCTAAGTGCTTTGCAAATATAATCTCACTTTAATTTTGCAACAATCCTGGAAAGTAGGTACTATTATTATCCCCATTTTATAGTTAAGGAAACTAAGGCAGGCAGAGATGATGTGATTTGCCCAGGGTCACAAAGCTAGTAAGTCACTAAGGTTAGATTTGTACTCAGGCTTTTCTAACTCCAGGCCTAGCACCCTATCCACTGGATCACCTAGTTTTCGAAAGGAATTCTTCAAAGATAAACCAGACTACATTATGATTAATCAACAAACCAGAACTTATTAAGTACCTATTACATGCCAGAAACAGTGTTAGGTGCTAAAGATACAGAGACAAAAAATGAAACAGCTTCTGCCCTTGAGGAATTTGAGGTACCTAGATCCCTTTATATATGTATTTGGTATGAGTACTAGGTTTATTAATCAATAGAAAAGTATTCATTGTGATTCTGCTATATGCTCCTACTATCTAGATCCATATTAGAAGGGTAACTCATTAAGTCGCTTACCTCATTTAAAATATCCCACAAAGACATCTAACTCTCTCTCCTATGGCATTATAACCTTATCAAAACTACCCATCATTTTCTAAAACAAGCATTTTGGGCTTTGTGGAAAGTATATCCCATCATTACAAATTAGTATTTTATGAACTTTGGTGGAATTGGCCAGTATTCTCTCTGAGTCAATATATAAAACAACCAAACAAGCAAACAAACAAAAAACTTTCTAACATCCAGAGATGTTCCCAAATGGAATGGATTGACATTCATCCATTCAATCCTTAAACCATAATTTATTGAATAACTGCCATATATACCACATGTCTCAGTTATTTTGTGAGGTAGTAGATTCCAATGGACGTATTCAGGTAGAAGATAGATAACCAGATGTAAGGAATGCTGAAAAGAAAATTCCTACACCATATAGCACACCATATATGAAGTCCATGAAATCATTAGATTTGCAGCACAAATTAAGTTTTCCCCAGGGTCTTATGGTCCCTAAACGGGCTAAGTTTTAACACGGTAGAACTATAAATCTAAGGAATGGATTTTAGAACAAAGGGGAAAGAAAAAACAACAACAACATTGCTAATAACAGCAACTCATGCATATTGCACTTTAAGGTTTATAAATTAATTGCTCAGATCAACCTTGTGAGGCAGGTATTATAAGCATTACTGTTCCTTTTTTACAGATGACGTAAAAAAGGCATAGAGGGTTAAAACACTACAGCATATAGCTAGCAAGTGTCAGAATGGATAACTTGAAAATTTAAACTTGAGATCTTCTGACTTCAAATTCAGCTCTTTTCACTAGATCATGCCACCTCCACAATAAACCATAATTATCCAACAAATTAGTATGGTGGTGATACAGTGGGTTCTCATCTGCTATATCTTCTCTTACATGTGGGATATATTACATGTAGAATAGAATGCTTCTGATTACTATGATGAAGACTAGGCATACTATATTTACTCAAAAAAAGTTTCTTTTTTTTTTTTTTGTAAATCCAGTTTTGGTTTCAAGGCCACACATAGAAATCTTTATTAACCTTTGATATACCCAAGTTCACTTAATGTAGTATGACTCAACCAAAAATACACAGGGAAAGTAGAAAATTTAATTTCAAACCAGACTCTTTAATTTTTTTCTGCCTTTATTCCAAAATAGCTCCTAAAAAGGATTCCATAAAGCAGAGGTTCTTAAATATTTTTTATGTTGTACACCCCTTTGGCAGCCCACAAGGAAACCTATGAACCCCTTCTCAGAATGATTTAAAATGCATTTAAATATTTATAGAATTTCAAAGGAAAACAAGTTTATGTTGAAAAAGAGTTATCAAATACTTTTTCTAAAAATAATTTTCTAGGCCTGAAGTTAAGAACCTCTAATTGGAGCAAAAAAGTTTTGCTGAAGACTGAAGAGATTATATTTGTATGTATATATGTATATATACATATATATACACATATGTTACTCATATGAATATGTTTAAGAGGAAGGAAGGAAGAAAGCAAAGGAGGGAGGGAGGAAAGAAGGGATGGAGGACAGAAGCATGGCAGGCAGAAGAGGGAAGGAAGGAAAGAAGTAAATGAAATAAACAGGTGAAAAATGAAGGTGCTATGAAGCAAGAGAAGAAAGGAAGATAGGAAGGGAAATTACTTTCAGAGTGAATGATTAGATTGTCCTTTTATTTCAAGTTTAAATATCCTTGGCACTGTAATATCATGATGGACTTGGGTGGTGTCAGGAAGACCTGATCCTGCCTCAGCTGCTGACTAATTATGCAATCTTGGGCAAATCTAAGCGGTACAATGGATAGAGTGCTGAACTTGGAGTCAGGAACACTTGCATTCAAATCCAGCCTCAGATAAGTGCTAGTTTTCGTGAACTTGACCAAGTAACAACATCCTTTAGCCTCTTTTTCCTTATCTGTAAAATGGGGGCATTGAAACCTTTGTGGGGTTTTTGTGAGGACCAAATGAGATATCTGAAAAGTGTTTCACAAACCTTAAAGCACTATGGTAGCTATTATCCCGATTGTGTCTTTTAGACTCTCTTATTTTCATTTTATACATGAGAACCTCAAAAGTGATGATGATAATAAATAGTAATTCCCAGGGCTATTGTGAGAATGAAATGAGAAAATACATGTAAATCAAGCTACAAATCTTAAAATGTTGCATTAACATTAGCTATTATTGTTGCTATTAATATTATTTAGTTGAAGGACTATCCTCAGAGAATGACTCAGAGGGATACATAGATAGGAAGAAAGCATGGAAGAATAAAGGACTTAAACATAAATAAGGATATAAATGATGATATTCTTCCTTCCCTTTTCCCCAACCAGTGGTGAACATCATTGCCCTTCTATTTCAAGCATTTGTCCACTCTGACAAGAGTGAAACCCTCCAATGATAAAATTTTCTTAGAGCCCCAAGGAGCCACTAGATATCCATAACTGCTACCAACAAAAAGTATGAAACAGAAGGAGAAGGAGGTTTGGATTGCACAGGGAAAAGAATTTCCATGATTTCTTTTTTACAACTGAAGAGGGGAATATGTTGACAAGGATATAAAGCATAGGTAAATGGAATAAATTCAACACGCTTTCCAAAGGAAGACCTACTCCTGCCATGTATCAGGAAAAACCATCAACATGCAAATGGAAAATATGACCACTGAGGACTTCCTCACAAAATCAGCTTGTTGGGAAGGGGGAAAAAAATCACAGCTTGTATTAATCACAACTCCAGCCGTGCCATCAATGACAGGCAGCAACAGGACTATGCACAGACTGGCATAGCTTCCACTCTATTTTTGGTGGCAGAATCTTGCTGAAACACTAGATTAAAGACAGATTGCTTTTTCATGGAGTGTTGCCTTTCCCGTTCAGATGAATAAAAGTAAACATTAAGTATGTTAAAGAAAAAGATTACATTAACAATTTTATGTTTGTGGGGGGAAAAGTTGCAGAGATAAAGCAAGAAAAATAGCAATGACCTCAGCTGTTAAGAGGCAAGGGCATTGGGAAGTAGAATACTAGAAGTCTTGAAAAACATAAATGTGTGTATCTCTATATATGTGTCTATATAGAGACACACACATATATATGTATATATGTATGCATATATCTGTGTGCGTGCATGTGTGTGTATCTGTCTATATATATAGACACAGAAATGTATACCTGTGTGTGTATAGTTACAGAAATGAATGTTGTTGTTGAAGTCAGACATGACTGAAATGACTGAACTACATAAACACATATATATATGTATGTATATATCTAATTATATATGTGTATATATTCATATACACATGTATTGTTACAGAAATGAATGACTAACATGTAAATGGCAAGATCCCAAGATTGGCATTATGTTCCCTTCCAAATTTGGACATGCTCTAAACATTCATAATATTTAAATAAATCTTAATATCTATGAAACAGAATGATAGATGTCAATAGATCACTATGCTGCTGGGTTTAACTCAGATTAAGGCATTTGAGTAATGAGATAAAAGTAGTTAGGGAAACAAGCAAAGGACAAAAAGGCAAACTTAGAAACATCTGAACACTGAAACTGCTCTAATAGGAAAGTCAACTGAACTTCTAAATTCATGCCTGCACATTCGTTGCTGAGCAGGCTATTGTGATAGTCATCAGTGCCCACTCTTCCAATGACTCCTCAAGCAAGAAGGGTGAAGTGGGAGTAGGAACTTTAAAATCTGTAAATCAGCTGCTGACAGCAAAAGGATGTGTCTCCCTTGTTTCTCATTCAGCAAGGGCTAATAATATGGATAGCTACCTCAGCAAGATGGCCAAAGACTAAGGGTAGGGGAAGACTCAGCTGAACTTTTCCATATATACTAACATATACATACATAACATCGTTTCCAAAGTGTCTTCCATGGTGACGGTTATTGAATGGCTTATTGTATTCCCTATCCAAATATCACAGAGAGAGTATTCTTTATCTATGTCACTGGTGATTTGATTTGAAAGTTATAGAGTGCGGCAATGTGAGATAGTTGAGAGTGAATTGCCCTCGATGTCAGGAACATCTGGGTTTAAGTTCTGACTCTGAAATGAAATATCTGTGTGACCCTGGATAAGTCCCTTAACCTCTTAGTGGCCCAGGAGACTCTTTAAGGCTATAGCTACAGATGAATTGCCAATCTATAGTAGTGGAGGAAGCTTCGCTCAGGTCAATGAAACCAATGATCTTCATCAAAACTAAAACCAAAACCAGAAAGCTTAAATTAGTTACCATTTTATCTGAAACATAATAGCATTTTTCTTAAGAAAACATAATTTCTGTTTCTTCCTTTCTTTAACTTTCTCCCTTCCTTTTTCTTTCATTTCTGTATTTTCAATCTTCCTACTTTTGCTCCTTTCTTTCTTCCTTTTTCCTTCCTTCCTTTTTTCCTTCACTCTTTTTCCTTCCTTCCCATTTCCCTAACAATAATCCTCCACTAGAGCGTAACTCTGATGCCTCATTGTTTAGCACACAGGGTTACACTATGCAGACACAATCATTGCCAGAACCTAGTGAGTTCTTAATGGCTTTAAGGACAGATTGGGTGATGAACTGTGTCTATCATCAAAGGTCTGGCCTGGTTAATTTCAGACATGCCTCTAGGTGATCAATCAACCCACAAGCATTTATCAAGCACCCACTCTGTGCCAGGCATTGTGCTATTCAAAAAGTGAAACAGTCTCTGTTCTCAAAGAACTTACATTTTGTACTTTTTTTTTTTTGGCCACAATAACTCACATAGACAGTCTACTAAGTGGGGCTAAAATTTGCACCAGTAGAAGGAGTAATCTGTATTGACAGAAATCTAATTTGCTGAAGTGTATCTTACTCTTAAATTAGATCTGAGTAAAAAAAAATTAAGAATTTTGGAGTTAGAAGAATTCTTTACCTTTTTTATGTCACGGACATCTTTGACCATCTGGTGATCTCCAGAGATCCCTTTATCTGAATGACATTTTAAATGTATAAAATAAAATACATAGGATTACAAAAGAAAAAAAAATGCACTTAAATACAGCTAAAGAAATTTTGAAAACAAACCAAAAAACAGGTTCAGGAACCCTAGGTTCAGAACCCTTGAATGACTCGGAAAAAATTTCATTTTAAATGAGGAAAATTAAGACAAGGAAGGTAAAGCAAAGTATCTCAGATCTCTGAGTTGGCTAACAGGGCTCCAACATCAGTTCTTGCATGAAAGTCACTTGACTCTTAATCTGGTGTTCTTTCCACTCTACCATACCACCTTAGAGGCAGAAAGAATTAAAATGCAATGCTTTGGTGAGTTGTTTGTAAAGTGCACAGAAAAACACGGTGAAAAAGAAAAGCTTAAAACTCAAATATACACCTAGGACAAGCTACTCATGGATCCTTGTCCTTAAAGAAGAACTTTGACTTTGAGTCCCACATTGACCTTTCTAGTCACATTATAAGCTTAGGGACTAAGCCACTAAGTCTTGTTTTTCCTTTGTATCTTTTTTTTTTTAACCTTCAAAAATCTCTGGAGCATATATAACCTGGGATAAATTTAAATCTGTCTGGAATGTTTTAAGTATGGACCTGCATGAAGAAGGGAGAATGGACTGGACGACCTCTAAAACTTGCTTCCAACCCTCTAGTTCTACAAAATTGTACCCAGAGGACGAATAACAAATAAAAACTACGTGAAGATAAAATTTCTTTGGTAGATAGATAGTGCAATTGAAGGAAAATTTAATTTCCCCCAGAACTGAAAATGAAACCCAAGGCAATAGGCAACTATATAAAGGGAACATTGCTTTCTAAATGTTGACATCAGTAAGCTTTTTCCACTCAGAGTTGGGATTTTACCGAAAAATGAGAAAGTTTTCAAAAAGCCTTCATGTGATTGTTTATGTTGTCCATTAGGTGAACGATGCTGAAAGTATGAAACTTGGGCCAGGCAGAGCTTCATCTATTTTTAAAAGATCATTTTAACCCTTATTTTCTTTTTATTGTTGAGAACGACTCTTAATAAAGTGAATACATTTTATTGAAGGAATACAATTTTTATAATGTCATAGGCTTTGCTTAAAATCTCTAGGTAGTCAATATAATCTTAAAGGAATTGGTTGAAAACTTTATAACTATGTACCCCCATGACCACTCCACACAATCTAAGCTGAGTTCCAAATAATAGGAACCTTTCTGTTGTGTTTTAAGGTTCACAAAGCACTTTGCTCCTTGGCACCTTTATTGAGATAGGTAACACAAGTGTCCTTATTTCCATTCTATAGGTAAGAAAAAGTGCTCAGAAAAGTGAGGAGATTTGCTTTAGGTCACAAAGAGGATAAATGTAAGAAAGAGTCAGGAATTGGGCACTAATTCAATTTGTACTGTACTAAAATGTCTCTCAGGCAGCTAGGTGGCACAGTGGATAGAATACTTGGGCCTGTCCTCAGGAAGAGCTGAGTCTAAATCAGGCCTCTGACATATACTAACTGTGTGACCCTGGGCAAGTCATTTAACCTTGCTTGCCTCAGTTACCTCGTCTGTAAAATGAGATGAAGAAGGAAATAGCAAACCACTCCAGTATCGTTGCCAAGAAAACCTCGAATAAGGTCAAGAAGAGTTGAACATGACTGAAACAATTGAACAACAAAACTATTTCATCATATTAAAATATTTTTGAAAATTCTGATGGGGAAGGATTGGGATCCAATCTCAAATCCAATTCTTCTAACTTAAGACAAGTACTGCACAGTGGACGTGCTGAACTTTACAAGAAAACATTAGCATAACAAATACCAGCTTCTGTATCCGACTGACTTCCAGGTTACAGCGAGAGCCTTGTGACAAAGCATAAATCACTCAGGGTCAGTGATAAGGCCTAAATTAACTCTTCCCTAGTTATTGTGCCCTTGGAAATCAAAGTGTCAGCCAGATGGGACAAATTTTGGCAGAAGTCACATCACCAGCCCAGGACTTTGAAATCAAGTGCATTTTAGAGGTACTATAATGATAATTTACAGCCCAAAGCCTCATCTTGTTGCTTCAGTAAATAAAGTTCCATGGACTGACCTTTAATTAGAACTGCCCCAGTGACCTACAACCTTAGTCCAGGCAAGAACTGTTCTTGGATTGAGGCAGAGAATCATGGACAGTCATCGGCATAAAGCCATTATTTTTCTGGTGCTCATTCATTTTTATCCTAGGTGATAACTGCTTGCTTCCCAAGAGATCAGTGCAGTGGAAACTAGAGAGCAATAAGCCACATGCCTTGGAAGAGGACAGAACGTCCCTCTGCAATTTAATGTGACAAATATTTATTGAATGCCTATCTCTGAAGTTCTATTGCGATGCCTTGTTTTGACACAGAGGGGACCCTGCATTCTCAAATGCTACGCCAACAGAGCCCAGACTCTGAGTGCTGATTGATATTTTGTAAATTAATAAGTTGGAAAGGCATTAAGTCTTCTTAACGCTGGGAAGCAGTGTGACACAATGGAAAGAACAATGGGTTTAGAGTCAGAGGATGGGGGTTCAAATCCCACCTCTGTCACTACTGTTGCGACTTTTGCCATGTCGATAAAACTTGCTGAGCCTCAGATTCTTTATCTGGTAAATGGACAGCTAGACTATCTGACCTCTGAGGAGCCTTCCTGCTCTAAACCTAGGACACTATGAACTTCTACCCCAGTGATTCATGTATCTTCTGAGGACCAATCTAACTGAACTCAGAGACCCTCAGTATTTTGGTTAAAAGATGAAAATGTGTGTTTTTTTTAAATTTTTTGGGCCAGAACCACTCACTATGCCATCTATTGAGAAGTGGAGGGCTGCAATATGTACTGATGGATGAAGTGCCCAGTACTGATGAAATCACAGGACTATGGCAGGACTGATGTACGTGCACGTGCAACACACTGTCAAGGAATTTCTAATCTAGCATAGAAGTATTATGCTAGACAAATGACATTTTTTAAAATGAATGCGTAAAAGGGCCCATCTCCCCAAGGGTGTGCCCATTTTGCACCAATGCAAAGTTCAGTATGTGGGTTCTGTCAAATATCCTCATGAATGTACATTTATCATCCCAAACATTGTTTGAATTATATGAAGCCCATAAAAACAACTTTTTTTGTGACCTGGGATTTCACGGACATAGGAAACTCCTGGTGACAGTGTCAGCTACCCTGCAAGTTATAGTCCTATTGCTTTGCCTGGTGCATTGAACTGAGAGGTTAAGTGACTTTTGTCCAGGATAACACAACTGGTATATGTTACAAAGCAGTCCTTAAATCTAGGTGTTCCTCTCCCTGGTCTGACTCTCTGTCTACTCTATCACACTGCCTCTCCAAATCATCCATTTCAAAAGAATTAGACAACAATAACACACGGAACATTGAAACTATACTGAACCTAATTCAATCCCTCTCCGATGATTCAGAAGGCACTTTGGGATCTGCAGAGATAACAATATGGGCATCAGTTATTACAGCACTGTCA
This sequence comes from Phascolarctos cinereus, assembly GCF_003287225.1. Taxonomy (NCBI): domain Eukaryota; kingdom Metazoa; phylum Chordata; class Mammalia; order Diprotodontia; family Phascolarctidae; genus Phascolarctos; species Phascolarctos cinereus. Next base: position 163,920,722 of record NW_027555847.1, on the reverse strand, counting down.
ATGAGAAGATAGCTAGTTAAGAGAGTATTGCTGAACTAGTGCCCCACAGTATCATAGATTAAGAGCTGGAAGGTACTTTGGAGGCCACCTAATCCCACCCCTCCTAGTAATGAGAAAGATGACAGCCATTCTTTCTCTTGTAGAATACTGTGGGTTTTGCAGTTACAGTATGTAAGAAACAACTGTCAGAAACATAATTCAGAATAACTTCATGTTCCCTAGATCTGGTTAATCAAGAATCAGAGATTCAGTTAGGTCATATTACCTGGAGTTTTGAAAGCTGGACACATCCATATTTCACTGCCTTTGGGTACCAGGCATCTGGAGCATGACTGATTGTAAGCTAGCCAAGTATTATGTCCCGTAGGCACTGGAAGTATGAACAGCAACTTTTCTCTGTGGCAGGCTCAGCACAAAAATCCTCTTTTCTGCCACTGCAGCTCATTACAGGTACTTATGTAACACACCTTCACCATTCTCTAAGGCACCTGGGATCTTTGAAACTCTCTAGCTTCCCCTGAAATCCCCACACCCACCCAAAGTAGGTACACTGCTTATAACTAAACAAGCCTTCTACAGATGTCTATCCCCCATTTACATGTCTCTCCTCCTATCTTCCTGGTATTTGGACAATTGGGATCTATAGACCAGATGAAAATTACCTTTTTAGTATATAACCTGGACTTAAAAAGTATTATGTTTAATGTTGAAGAGGAGTGTTGGATTATTTCACTCAGTGCCAGTAAAAACGGTTAGAAAGTGAATTTTTTAAAAAGCGGTGCTTGGTCAGGAGTGGTGGCTTGTGCCCGTAATGCTTACCCCTGAAGGAAACTGATGATGGCAGATTGCCTGAGCTCCAGATTTCTGGGTTTTAGTATGTCTAAAATATGTCTGACACCGATCTTGTGAGTCATCAGGCTGTCTAAGGAGAGAGAAGAGGACCAGGTTGAGCATGAAACAGGTCAAAGCTTCTCTGTGGATCAGCACTGGTGAGGGGCCTCCAAGTCACCTGTGATCTTACTGCTGTGTGAGATAGGGAGACCCAGTGTTTTTTCTCATCCCCCACCCCTAAAAATGATACATGAATATAAAGGAATTCTGTACCTTAAGAAATAATGATTATGAAAAATACAGAGAAGTCTAGAAAGCCATGGGAATGGAGGCAAAGTGAAGGAAAACAATACAAATTTCTACAGAATAAATGTCTACAAAGGAAAAAAGGTGAAAAAAAGACAATGATCTTATAATGATCAAGCTTGCCCCAAAGAAGACAGGGGGAAAAATGTGTCTTTCTCCCTTTTTTTCCATGAAGGTAGAATATCATCTATAATGTCAGATTCGGTTGATTTGTTGGTTAGTTTTATTAAACAATTTTGGTTATTCTCTCTCTTCTTTTTTTTGTGCGTATATATATATATATGTATATATATATACATATACATATATATACATATATATACATATACATATATATATATACACACACACACACACACATATACATATATGTGTATATATATTGATACAGACTATGGGTCTATGAGGAAGGGAGTAGAAGGGACATATTTAGAAATGAAGGTGATGTAAAAATATTTTTTTAAAAGAAAGGAAATTGTTCATTTAAAATGCTTTTATAGCAGAAAATTTTTATCGGGGACTGGAATGATCATAACATGTGGAACCAAATTGTTTTGAGAAATCAGCTTTTCTCATTTCTGAACAGCATGTTGATAAGAGACAAGGTTTCAAAAGTCATGATGAAGAGAGAAATCTGTTACAGAAACCATATAGTAAAGCTTAGAGGTGTTAAATATTTTTCCTTAAAGCTAAATAGATCAACTGCATATGGTTTAACTTTTAGAAAGCTGATTTTCCACAACAAAACTAAAGTAAATATTCTTTCAGATGGGTGCCTATGGAAGCAGAATATCAGAAATAATGAGATTAAATGAAGTTTTTTTTCTTTTTGCATGGCTATGAGAGAAATCATTAATTAAATCTATTGGTTTTAGAAATTGTAGAGTGATTTAAAATGTTTTTTATTTTATTACAGGCTTCCACTTAAAATCACTCATATCAATTAATTCAAATTTCTGCAAGTAAGCAGGAGAGTCTGGCAGCATTTGGTGAGCCAGAAGGGGGTCTATAACAACTCAAAAAACATATTTCTACAATCTAGCAAAGAAAATTTTCTGAGCTAAGCACTTCCTGTAACTTTGGTACCAAGTACAAAATGTATCTTAAATATAAATGGTTGCATCTCCACCTCTACAGTAATGACCCATTTGATATATATTGTATCTATTCATATTAATTATATCATTAATAATAGTTTCTTTGAGAAGCCATCTTTTCATACAGCCATATCAGGAGATGCACTGAAGATCCAGATTATCAGCAGATGCCATTTTAGAAACCAGATTCCTTTTTTTTTTTTTAGGCAATTGGGGTTAAGTGACTTGCCCAGGGTCACACAGCTAGTAAGTGTCAAGTGTTTGGTCTGAGGCTGGATTTGAACTCAGGTACTCCTGACTTCAGGGCCAGTGCTCTATCCACTGCACCACCTAGTTGCCCCCTAGAAACCAGATTCTTGATTCTTATCAATGAGCATTTATTGATGGCAAAGAAAGGAATATGATTTCCTAAAGTTTTTAGTCTCTCAAATGTGGTAAAAGAACTGAAAGGCTATGGATGGTCTTCAGTGTTTAAATTTCTGGTTTTTCCATATAAAATGTGAAAAGTTCTACAATGATATGGATAAAAGAATAATAGAAGAAAGTGCTTAACACATGGTAAAAGCTTAATAAATGATTTTCCATTCACTCATCCATGCCATCCATCCCAAATCTTACCACTCCACTCCATTGTTAGGCTAATCCCATCACCTGCTTTTCTTACAAACACTACTGATTTCCACTTTTTTGTCTAATATGGAGTTTTCGTGAAACATGGGTCATTTTATCTATCTATATTATAATTTGATGACCCATTTATGATATGCATCACAATTTGAATACCTGTTTTGTGAGAACCACATAACAGAGTATAATACAATATTTAGATTTGTCTTGCTTTATATAGTAGTTACCATCTGTTGATTTTTCAGTTGTGTCCAACTCTTCCTGACCGCATTTGGGGTTTTCTTAGCAAAGATACTGGAGTGGTTTGCCATTTCCTCCACCAGCTCATTTAACTGATAAGAAAACTGAGGCAAACAGGGTTAAGTGACTTATGCAAGGTCACACAGCTAATGTCTTAGTCTGGATTAGAACTCAGCTCCTCTTGACTCCAGGACTGACACTCTATCTATCCACTGTGCCACCTAGCTGCTCTCAAAGCATAGCATATACTGGCTTCTCTAAAGCGATGGGGCTTACCTACATGAGCAGCGGCTAAATGATCATGCATAGCACAAAAAAGAGAGGAAAAAGAGATTAGGCTTAACCCTGATATTCAAACCCCTCCATTTCCTGACTTCTTCCTACTTTTCCTGTGTTATTTACACATTTCTCTCCTTCATGAATGATACAGTTGAGCCAAATTGACCTAGTACATGCTTCTCAAATGCAACATTCCATCTTACAACTTCATGCCTTTGCAGAGGCTATCTCCTATACCTGTAAAGCACTTTTTCTTCCCTTGTACCTCTTAGAATTCTTAGCAGACTTACGTGCTTAACCCAAGTGATACCAATTACTTGAGGGCCTTTCCTGACCATTGTCTTCCTTTTTGCCTAGCAGCTAATGGCAGGGCCATCTCCAGTCATCCTGATCTATATCTCACCACTGGACTCAGATGGCTATGGAGGACAGAGGGAGGCTGGTGACTTTGCACAGCCTCTCACTTAAATCCAATTCACTTTCAAGTCAGGACAACACCTTCTTGTTGTCACTGCTCGTCTTCCAGAATGAAGGACAAAATGCCAACTCCTGAAACGATTTTGTATTTACTGGTGAGAAAAACATATGCATGTACATATATCTTTATACATACATAGACATATATGTGTATGTGTGTATATATCTGTATGTATATGTATTATATAAAGAACACACATATATACATACACACATGCACATATTCATACATACACATATATGCATACACACACATAGTATTTATTTATATGCTGAAAGAATTCCCCCCAAAAGTACATAAACTCTTTGAAGGAAGGGACTGATTCATTTGTGTCTTTGCATCCCAATTATATAATGGATGGGGTAAGTGGATTAATAAGAGGAACTCTCAGATGAAGACATTCTCTCTACAAATGCAGTAAGTATTTAATAAATGCTTGTTGATTAAGTTGTGGTGCTTCTCTGCATGAATACAATGAGACTGGAGGTATAACAAAAAAGCTTATTTCAAAAGCCTGGTGTAGCAGCTAAAGGTTCAAGATTCTGGATCCCTCAGGAACCTTGGCCTCCTGGTCTCTCTTTTTTTCTGGCACAATTTCATGCTTCCTTAATCCTAGGAACTCACAAAAAAAAAAGAGAATGACAGAGTTAAGCACTGTGGGTGAGCTCCTGCCAACGAGGGAGGAGGTGGGGCTTTCATGGGCCAAGTCACCATCTGTCTGGACATTCTGACTGCTTGAAATGATGGGAAGGGAAGAACAGGTGAGAAGAACTGATAAAAGAGCAAAGCAGGTGCATTCATTTAATTGGACCAAGGTGCATTCGCTACATCTGAGTCACAGAAAGCCTCTTTCTCAAAGTATACTGCAGTGTAGACAGCACTGGATGTGAACATGAGATGTCTTCGGGTCGAATCCTGCACTTACTCTCTGTGACTTTGGTCAAGTCCCTTAACCTCTCTGGGCCTCATTTTCCTCCTCATCAAGATGAGATGGTTGAACTAGATGATCTTTAAGGTTCCCTCCATCTCTAAAATCCAAGATCCTATTAATCATTTTATACTTTGCAAACATGTCCAAAAAAGAATCCTTTATCTCTTCCCCCAAATCCATCCTACTTCTCAAGTCTTCTGAACTTCTATATCACTGTCAAGGGCACCAGTATGATTCTAGTTACCTAGGCTTACAACCTCAGTGTCATAGGCCACCCATCACTAGCAGTCATCCCACAAAAACCAAATAGTTTCTGAATCTTTTTGTTTGTATCTCCACAACAGCTCTCATATATATCCCCTCCTCTCAATTCACACTACCACCATCATCCTAGCTTAAGCCTTCAACATTTCTTACCTGGGGCAGCTAGGGGGCATAGTGGGTAGAACATGGGAGGGAGGGAGAGAGGGGCTTGGAATCAAGAAGATAGATCTTTCTGAGTTCAAATCTGGCTTCAGACACTTACTACCTGTGCAACCCTAGGCAAGTCACTTAACCCTGTTTGCCTTAGTTCATCATCTATAAAATGAGCTGGAAAAGGAAATGGCAAACCACTCCAGCATCATTGCTAAGAAAATAGAGTCATGAAAAGCTGGACACAACTCAACAACAGCAACATCTCTTACCTAGACTTTTACAATGGCCTGTTATCTACTTTCTCTACCTCAAGTCTTTCCCCACTCTATTCCAACCTCCATAGAGAATCTAAAGTGATCTTTTTTCTGGTAAAGCACAAGTCTGACTCTGTAAGCATCATGCTCTCCCACCAACTCAATAAATTCCAGGGGCAGGGCAGTTACCAATGGGATTAAACATATACTCTAGTATTTAAATCTCTTTATAATGCAGCTCCATTCTACCTTTCCAGAGTTTTGACATATTACTACCCTCCAGGTGATCTTGGATTCATTCATATCACTCTACTTTACTCTGCTTGTCCACCAAAATGCCTGGAATGAACTTCCTCCTCAACTTTATCTCTTTCAAGAAATATCTCAAGTAGCTATCTAGTATATGAAACCTTTCCTGAACCCCAAATCCTTACAAACCTCTAAAAACCCAATTTTTTATTTAATATACATCGTATGTGTATATATGTGTATGTGTGTGTGTGTATGAACATGAAGATATTTCTATAAATACACACACACATATATAACTACCATTTATATCATGCCCAGTATGCACCTGTTACTGTGCAAAGTGCTTTACAAATATTATCTTATCTGATTCTCAAAACAATAGGCAGGTGCTATTGTTAACCCCATCTTACATATGAGGAAACAGAGGCAAACAGAGGTTAGGTGACTTATCCAATGTCTCACACAAATAGTGTCTGAAGTCAGGCTTGAACTCAGGTCTTTTGGACTCCAGGCCCAGCACTCTGTCCACTGTACCACCTAGCATTTTGTCTTGCCCATGAGAACCTAAGCAGTTAAAAGCTGGTTCACTTTTGCCTTTGTATCCACAGCTCTTAGCATAGGCCTTAGGACAGAGCAATTGCTTAATAAATGATTGCTTGATTAACTTAAAGTGCCTACCAGTCACCTCATGCCAAGAACAGTGACAAATTAATCAAGTTGTGTTTGAGAAAGATCAGGATTTCAATAGGACCAGCAAAGTTCATGTGGCATACAAGTAACAACAGTTATACTTTGTTCAAGGAATGCTGGGAAGCACCTGCTTTCAAGACCACCTTACTCACTCTATCAAATTTCAGAAGGTTCTTATAGTAAGCAGAAGATGAAAAAGAAAACGGAAGTTTCCAATCAGTCTATTTCATTTCTTACAGCCGTGTTGAGAGGTTGGGTAAAGGAGATCAATTGTTCTTTGTAGGTTACTTTTAAAGCCCACAACTGCAGTCCTTTGAACAGACAAGAGTTTAAAGAGACTAAAACTGTTTGAGATAAATGCATTTGCATGTTCTTATAACTTCACTGCCTTGGATTATGATATACCTTACATGATAACATCTCAAATTTGGAAGGGACCATGGAGTCCCTAAAGTGTACTGGAACAAGAGTCCCCATTACACTGCACCCAACAAATGACCCTTCTGTCTTTACTTGATGATGCCTACTGAAGGGGAATGTACTTCTCCCTGTGACAGACTGTTCCATTTGCAGTTGGCTCTTATTTTTAACTTCCTCTGCAATTTTCAGTGCCTAGAACATAGCTGGCACTTACTAAATACTTGTTGTATTAAGCTGAATTCTACTTACTTCTCTTAGTTCTACCTTCTGGGTCCAAATATAATCATAACAACAACAATAACAATAACCACAATACCAAATACTTACATTTATGCTTTAGGGGTTTACAAAGTGCTTAACAAAAATGATCTTAATTTATTCTCACAGCAACCCTGGGAGGTATGTGCCACCATTACCCCCATTTTGCAGATGAGAAAACTGAGGCAGAGAGAAGTTAAGTGACTGGCTCAGAGTTAAATAGAATAGTATCTGAGGCAAGATTTCTACTCAAGTATTCATGACTTGAGGTCTAGCACTGTCTCTGCTTTACAACCTAGCTTGAATCCCTCTTCAATAGACAATCCTTGAAATACTTAGAGATTGCTATTGTTCTCTCCTCATCCCATATCTTCAGTTTTCTAGACCGAACAAGCCCACAACCATTGTTTGAAATGGTTGGGGCTCATTTGAAGGGGTGGCACTTGAACCCAAGCAGACAAATACCCTTGGATCCACCAACTTGAACCACCTGGCCACCCATCTTGCTGGTGGGTTGCTGTCAGTCAGTCCTTATGTTCTAATATCAGCTGAAAGTGAAGCCTGCATATCTATCCTAGTTTTCTCTCCAGCTCTGATTTAATAATTCAGTCCATACTGGAAGATGATGCAGTTATGACAGTTATTAGCGAATTACATTTTCTGTTCTGCTAAAGGAAAGCACAGATTAGCTCTGCCAGATGCACATACAAAACTAGATACAGAGGCATAGTTCCAAGTCACTCCATCCATCTTCCTCTAGGACATGTCAACATGTGAAATTTATGAAATATAGACCATATTAAAAACTTTAACTGGTTTTATCCAATAACTTTGCCGCATTTCTGAGCTTTTAAAGGAGCAGAGATCTCGTCATAAGCACAACCATCTGAGAAACATGCTGCCTTGTTCCCCCCGCCCCCAACAGCACTATCTGTGCTAAGAGGCAGTAAGTGGCCAGTTACAAAGCAGATAGAAAATATACATATGAATATTTAATAGGAAAATATAGCATGCATTTGGCACTCCACTGGAAAGCTATATTCATTATTCTACAAATTATTCTCCAATAAATATTTCAGAAACTTGAAAAAGGTTAGAATATAATACCCAGTGCTTAGTGGTTTGAAAGCACTTTTATATTCAAACTATGATGAATTTCCATACTGTTTTCATTTCTGGGGTGTTTTTTAATACCATTATGGGTCTGAAATTCATCTTTTGGTCACTTTTAAGAGATGGAGTTCTTTTATGTTTTGTCAAAATGTACAAATGCTGATTTGTATGTACAGAATGTGGCATACCCCCTTTTCTTTGATAATATCACAAACTTACAACTTAATGGGTAATACAGTAGTATTAGGGAACTGGGAAGCTTACTGTCAAAGCTAATCTAATGGAAAAAAAAGGAAAAATAAAAGCCCAACTGTTTATGTTCTTTTCTCTCTTGCAACGTGTCAGAGTTAAGCCAGTTTTTTTTAAACAAGTCATCTTTTTCCCCTTTTATTATAGTATTTAGATTTAGAGCAGGAAGCAATTTCAGATATCATGTTACTTTTATCAATTAAGAAACCTAAGGCCCAATAAAGATAAGTGACATGCCCAGGATCACAAAGAGTCGGACTTCAAACCCAGGTTCTATGACTCTCCATCCAGGACCTACATCACTATCCCTAAAACTTATTATTTTCATTTTATGAGTAAGTTTTTACAGTATCTATCAGTATTTGACTTTCTAATAATATCTGTTTTTTTTTTCTTCAGCTGTCTAAGTGATGCATTTATGTAAATGTGGTCACTACAGTCCCAGCAGGCTAAATTAAGAGATGTAGTACAAAGAATCTTGTCTATTCTCCAGGAGAACTAAACTTATGACACTCAAGATGGAGCTGTCTGGCTCTCTCTGGAGTATTTATAGAAGATGATCTCATTTCTTCATTGTTGCATTTAACCCAATTCCCTTTAGATGCTGAGGTTTGAGTCTTTTCCTCTTGTGGAAAAATTCTGATTACTTTGATGTGCCTTCTGAGAGTGAACTATAACCAATTACAAAGCATTTAGTAAGCACCTTCTACCCTGGGGATACTGAGACAAAGACTAAATGATCCTTGTCTTTAAGTTCATATCCTATTGAGTAAGACAATATTTATGTGTGTATGCAAATAAATCCAAGCAAAATAGATATAGGGGTAAAGGCACTAGTAGATGCAAAGATCTCATTGGAAGACGTCACTTGACTGAGTCATGAAGGAATCAGGGATCCCAAGGGGAGGACATGAGCAGGCAGTACATTCCAAGCATAGAGGACATCCATGGCAGAGCACTGAACAAGAGATAGTAGGAACAACGGTAATATGGGCAATTGGGTTTGAATGTAGAATGTGGAGAGGAGGTTGGAAAGGGAAGTTGGGGCCACATTGGGAAAAGCTAAAAATGTCAAGCGGAGGGATGTTACAAAAAAAAAGTTGTTTATTATTTATTGAGTACAAGAGTGACATGGTCAGATCTGTGCTTTGGCAGAATCATTTTGGCAGCTATGTTCAGGATAATTTAGAGTGGGGAGAAACTTGAGACAAGAAGACCAATTGTGAGATCATCATAAACCAGGAGAAAGGTGGTGGCAAGGGTTAGTGTGGTAGCTATGTAGCCAGAAAGAAGAGAGTGGACATGTTGTCAATAAATGGATAACAATAAACAGAGCATTAATTAGGCACTTACTATATGCCAGGCACCATCTAGACACTGGGAATGCAAGTACAAAGAATGAAACAATCCCTCTTTCACAATAAGCTCATATTCAAATGAAAGAGACAAAAAACCAATATATAAAATATAGCCAGAATAAATATAAACTTAATAAATACATATAACCCATTAACTAGTTAAACATAAGGTAGCTTGGAAAAGAAGGCAGTGATAGTTGGGGTTGTGGGGAAGTGAGAAGTCATGGATGACAATGGGTTTCCTTTTCATTCTGCATTCCTTCTTGACATAAATGCCACACATCTTCACAGTGAAGGCACATTATGGGAGCATATACAGTTCAATTAGATGTCGAAATCATGGTTTCTGGAAACCACAATTTTCCCTGTGAACAATTCAAGTAGTAGCAAATACCAAGGCCTCACAATAGGTCTAAGTGAAGGCAGATTGGAGTATTTCAGAGGGACCCAACAGTGTCTTGTTGCTTGAAAGACTTGCAATCTCCTAATTGTGGGTACTCCATTTCAACTATATTAATTATGACCCAACTAAACTTCTTCTTCTCCAGGTTCTCACATGATTTCTCCATAAATGGCAACTACCCTTCCCCAAACCCACAGACAAACACAACAGGCCAGTGAATTTCCTCAAAACCAGTGATGTCAAACTCAAATATAAAGGGATCCCTGCTGCTGCATATTGACTTAGAAAACCACAAATTAACATTATCTCTGTTGGACTATACTTTCATTTATTTTGTTAATCTGGTTCAGAGGCATTTTGGAGCTCTGTGGCCTGCAGGCCATGAGTCTGACACTCATTCTCCATCACACTTGACACTGAGACCATCAATAAACTTTTGTTAAATGTCTACTCCGTGAAAGGCACTACGATAATCACTGGGAATACAAGGGAAGGCAATGAATAAACAAACAAACAAAAACCACTGTGTGTTCTCAAGGAGCTCATGGTCCAATGGGTGAGACAAGAGACAAATAACTTTATAGAAACAAAATAGAATAAAATAAGAGTAATCTCAGAGGGAAGGCACTAAGATTAAGGAGAAGTGGGAAAGGCTTCTTGAAGAAAGTATGACTTTAGCTGAGACTTGGTGTAAGCCAGGGAAACTAGGGGGCAGAGATGAAGAGGATGAGCTTTCTGGGCATGGTGGACAGCCAGTGAAAATGCATGTAGTTAGGAGGTAGAGTGTCTTGTGTGAGGAAAAGCGGCAAAAACTTCAGTGTCACTGGATAGCAGTGTCTATGGAGGGGAGTGTAATAAAAATGGAAAGGTAGAAGGGGACTGGTTATGAAGTGTAAAAGCTCTGGAAAAATGAAACTGGGGTTTTTTATTTGATGCTGGAGTTAACAGGGAGCCACTGGAATTTATTGACCAGGTGGATGATATGATCAAACATGCAGTTTAGGAAAACCACTTTGATGGCTGAGTGAAGGATGGACTGGAGTGGGGAAAGACTTGAGTCAGGAGAAGAATGAGAATGTTACTGCAATAGTTCAGTCATGATGTGATAAGGGGCCTGCACCAGAGTGGTTTGTAGTGTCAGAGGAGAGCACGGTATACGTGTGTGCGTGCGTGCGTGTGTGTGTGTGTGTGTGCGCACACACGCACGTGCATGTAGAAACTGTCAACTGATTGCATATGTGGAGTGAGAGAATGAACAATCCAGAGTAACACCTACATTGTGAATGTGGGTAACTGGGAGTGTGCTGTTAACTTCCACAGTAATCAAGAAGTCAGAAACAGGAGAGGGTTTGGGAGAAAAGATAATGAGTTCAGTTTTTGACATGTTTAGCTTAAGATATCTATGGGACATTCCATCCAAGATGACTAATAGCAGGTTGGGGAGGCATGAAAACTGAAGGAACATGTGTACTATTTACTGGTGTTCTTCTGTTCCCAATGAATGCTGAAGCTTGCTCATGCCCACCACATACCTCTCTATTACCCTTTGGATGGCCGGAAAATTTAATTCTTTGAAGATTGTGCTACTTGACGCCATATGCCACCATCATCCAAAAAAAGAAAAAGACCTTGCTTTTAGTCTTGTCAAGTCTGCTCTCCCTCTCCTATTCAATTCTGGACTCAGTTCATTGTCCAAATAATGGGTCTCATTATTTGGTGTAAAATGCTATACCATATTACATATACGAGAAGAACTTTCCCTGTGCCATGGAGTCAGAACCCATGGACTACAGAGGGAGGAAGTCTATATACACAGATATACATTCACTCACATATATTTATATATACATGAAGTATTTTTTTTTAAATTCAGAAACATTACATATCCAATTAACTGTGGTAGCCTTCAGGAAGTCTTGTATAATTGAACAAGTTACACATAAAAACTATGATAAATTGAAAGTATATTTGAAATATGTAGTTCCAGTCAACACTTCATTTTTAATTGCATTCTACTTACATAACTAAAAGGCCTAAATTAGAGCATAACCATGCTTCTAATGATTTTGCACTATTTTTTAAACATAAGGATGTTCCTAATGGGCAGCTAAAGGTGTTAAAATGCTTATGCTTTGAGACCTAGATAATTAATGTATAAATTAAACATGCATTTTGTGCATTTATTTACATAAATACAATGAGGAGGCTAAAGCCAGGTTTGCCTCAGCATTCTATTTTAATATTAATATAGTGGAAAAAAATTATACATATTTATAGTACAGTGGTAAACAAAGTGTCGGGCATCTAGTAGGCACTTAATAATTGTTGAGTGAAGGAATAAACCAACAACACATAAAAGGCAGATGTTTCTCAAAGAATTAAATACTCACATTTGAAAAGCTCTATGAGGAACTGTAGAGTCTGAGAAAAACCAAGAACATGCACTATAGGATAGCTTAGTAGGACAAGGTAATCTTTATTAAACCTACATGAAATTAAGAGGAGCCCAGTTTGGCAGAAATCCTATTGGACTAGAAGTTATAGGTGTTGGTCTCTAGTCCTGGCTAGGCCTAGGTATGTGTCTGCTTATATTCAGGGCTCATTAAGGCCGTTCCTTTATCACCTAGAGGATGATTTGATGGGCTTAAGCTACTGAAGGTGGTAGCTATTTGTCTTTGGGTTAGGTCTCTAAAAATAAGCGGATAAATCCACTAGAACTAGAGTCCAGAGGTGCAGAAACAGATGAACCCAGAACAGAGACCAGGGAACTCTCTTTAGTCCTTATTTTATTTTTTGGGGGGAGGGGTTGGGGGGGAGATGAAATCTGCTTATGGACACAGCTCCCCAAGGACTACTTATAGCTACCCTCAATTTCCAGTTTGCTCCAGAAAGTTCTAAGGAGGCGATAGCCAAGCCTCCCAGAGAGATGGCAACAGCTAAAGGCCATGGTCGAAAGACAAGAGTACCTGTACTCTAGTCCTCGGCCCAAGAGGGGAACTCAGTGGAAGAATATAAAAAGACTATAGCCACACAATGCACATCATAAAGCATCATATAAAGGTAACTCATTAAGCTGAGAAATAGCATGCATGGTGGAAGGAGTACTTCACTTGGGAGTTCAAAGAGCTGGATTTAAGTTATCATCCCTGATAATATGAGCTATGTGACTTCTACCATGTTACCTAACCTCTCTGTACCCCAATTTCTTCTCTTGGAAAATGGGGATAATGCCACTACTCCAACTATCTGTCTCACAGGGGAACAAGGAAAAGTCCTTTGTAAATCTTAAAATCCTGTTGTATTTATGAGCTATTATCAATAATGATAATGGCAAAGTAGAAGGATAGGCATTATGGTGGCACTAAAGAAGCTTTCTGTAGAAATACAAAGTTATGGGAAGATTCAAAAGGAAGAATTCTCCAAGTGGAGGGATTTCAAATCCTTCATATTGTTATTATAAGCCATGGCATCAATTGGTCCACAGAATTTTCTTTGTCAAGAAAATAGGCTAAGATTATAGGCATTTTCCTACACACACATACACACACACACACACACACACACACACACACACACACACACACACCCCTGCATGCATATGTATGCATAAATATCTTAAAGAACTAACATTAAGTGCAGTTAGTGTGGAAAACAAGTTGATATACATACATGTATGTATGTTCAGTCTTTCATATATATATATATATGTCAAAAGTTTGTATGTGTTATACATGCCATGTTACATATGTTATATGTGGGCAACTAGATGGTCCAGTAGATAGCATGCCAGAACTCGAGTCAGAAAGACTTATCTTTCTGAGTTCAAATCCAGCCTCAGACACTTACTAGCTGTATGACCCCAGGCAAATAATTTAATTCTGTTTGCCTCAGTTTCCTCATCTGCAAAATGAGTTAGAGAAGGAAAAGGCAAACCACTTTAGTATCTCTGCCAAGAAAACTCCAAATGGGAAAATGGGTTCAGGACTTAGATATAAAGGCTGATACCATAAGTAAACTGGGAGAACAAGGAATAGTTTACCTATCAGATCTATGGAGAACAGAAGAATTCATGACCAAACAGGAGATAGAGAACATTATGAAAACCAAAATGGATAATTTTGATTACATTAAATTGAAAAGTTTTTGCACAAACAAAGCCAATTCAACTAAGATTAGAAGGAAGGTAGAAAATTGGGGAAGAATTTTTACAACCAGTCTTTCTGATAAAGGCCTCATTTCTAAAATATATAGAGAATTAAGACAAATTTATAAGAACACAAGCCATTCCCCAATTGATAAATGGTCAAAGGATATGAACAGACAGTTCTCAGATGAAGAAATTAAAGCCATCTATAGTCATATGAAAAAATGCTCTAAATCATTATTGATTAGAGAAATGCAAATCAAAACAACTCTGAGGTACCACATCACACCTATCAGATTGGCCAATATGACAAAACAGGAAAATGATAAATGTTGGAGAGGATGTGGGAAAATTGGAACGCTAATACATTGTTGGTGGAGTTGTGAAATGATCCAACCATTTTGGAGAACAATTTGGAACTATGCCCAAAGGGCTACAAAAATGTGCATACCCTTTGATCCAGCAATAGCACTTCTAGGGCTATATCCTGAAGAGATCAAACAGATGGGAAAAGGACCCACATGTACAAAAATATTCATAGCAGCTCTTTTTGTGGTGGCAAAGAATTGGAAATTGAGAGGATGCCCATCAACTGGGGAATGGCTGAGCAAGTTGTGGTATATGAATGTAATGGAATACTATTGTGCTATAAGAAATGATGAACAGGCTGACTTCAGAAAAACCTGGGAAGACTTATATGGTCTGATGCTGAGCGAAGTGAGCAGAACCCCAGAGGACTTTGTATACAATAGCAGCCATGTTATGCAATGACTAAGAATGTTAAACTGAACCCTTCTCAGCATTACGAGGATCTAAGACATCTCCAGAGGCCTCGGGATGGAAAATGCTGTCCACATCCAAAGAAAGAACTATGGAAGTCGAATCGCTCTCACTTAATTTTACCTTAAGTTGAATTTTGTTTCATCTTTCTGATGGTTCCTCCTATTGGTTTTAATTTTTACTTACAACTTCACTAATGTGAAAATATGTTTAATGGGTATGTAAATGTAAAGCCTATGTCAGATTGTGTGCCGTCTTGAGGGGGGGAGAAAAAGGGAGAAAAAACTTTCAACTCAAAAGCATATGGGGAAAAAAAATTTAAAAAAAATAAATAAAAGAAAAGAAAAGAAAAAAGAAAAAAAAAAGAAAACTCCAAATGGGGTCATGAGGAATTAGACAGGAGTGAAATGACTGAACAACAAAATGTTATATACATGATTTATGTTATAGTTAATCTATGTGTTATTGTAGATAATATTTACATATATTTGCATATTTATGTTTTTCCAAAACAAAAATATATTGGCAGGTAGCTCTCAGATATGATTTTGAAACATCTTCTAGCATTATCTGTCAAAATGGTAATAATACTGGTAAAGGTAAGAATTTATGAAGGGCTTGGTCAGTATTTTGGATATGGGGGAAGTGCTCAGGAAATACTTATTTAAATTATATTCTTAAAATAGTAAAATTTTACTCTCAATAATTTAAAGAGATGATGCCCCAGGACTTTGAACTTCCACAAGAGGCTTTTGCCAAGTTGGGGAGAGGGTATCTCACACTGAGAGAGCATATGTCAAACACAAAAAATTAATAAAGCATGGGACATGTTTGAAAAGAGTGTGTGTTCAAAGTTGGCTAGAGCAGTAAGTCTATGTAAGGGAGTAAAAAAAGGCTTGGGACAGATTATGCAAAGGTCTTAGATGTCAGGCTGGGGATTCTAGACACAAGAAGGTTTTAAGCAGGGCAGTGTGGGATAACAAAAAGAAAGCTGAATCTAAAGTCAGAGGCTCTGGCTTCAAATCCCAGGTAAACAGGATTAAGTGACTTGCCCAGGGTCATATAGCCAGGAAGTGTCTGAGGCTAGATTTGAACTCATAAACAAACTATTCCTGATTCCAAGCCCAGTGTTTATCCACTGTGCCACTTACCTGCCCTTTTAAGGAGATGAATCAGAGTCAAGTGGTTTGAAAGATGCAATGAGAATGGCACTGGAGAAACTGGTTCGAACACTACCAAAATGTCCAATGGGCATAAAAAGAAGCAAAGGAGAACTAGCCAGAATGAAAGACAAAATTGGGATGTGAATAATAAACTTAAAGAAAGGGTAAGTTTTGCCAAGCTATTTTCCTATGCAGACATGGTCTGAGAGAATAGTTGGTTCTTTAAAAACAAACAAACAAAAAAGTTTCCTCCATCCAAACTTTCCTCTAGCTGACTAGCATCAAGCGAAGATAGAAAAGAATCCTCCTTTGTGGGCCTGACCTCCTTATTTTTTCCTCTTCTACACCGTGGAGTCATTCAGGCAGTGGTATGGGAAGGCTTCTAGCACAAATGGAAACCGATACTCTGAATCTGCACTCTCTTTTTAATGAGTTTTAATTCACGCCTCTCACAGTTAGGGCCTTTTATTAGTGACTGTAAATCTCAGACACGCAAGAAGTCATGAGATTCTGAAATTACCTTGTAAATTAGTTACTGGTAATGAAACAGTTGTTTAGTTTGTTGAGGGGCTGGGATTGGGAGGGATTTTGGTGTTGAAATAATTATTGAACATTACTGAACCAAATAATTAAACTGTGCTGTAAAATTGCAGTTATGGTAATATTCACATCATCATTTGTTTTGTTTCCCCTAATCTAAATTATGATTTTTGTTATTGCTTTGTGGAGCTACAGTATAACAGTCAAAACCGAAATTAAAACCCATGTGCCAAAGTTATACAAAGGAAGGAGAATATCATCCACTAGCAATTACTTACTGTGGATATTATCACTAAGCTCTTAAATTCTCATTTTTAAGTTAGCTGGGCATGCATCAACTAACTTCTGAGATTTTTTTTCCCTCTCTAAAGCAATGTTTTTAACGGGTTAGAGCACTTCCCATAAGGCAATCCTTTCTGCTACCAATTCAGATCAGCAACTTACCTGTACTTTACAGTCTTACAGATTTGTCTAGGTCACCTGTGACCTGTCCAGGGCTATATATATAGCTTCATGTGTTGGAGGGAGGACATGACCTCAGGTCTTCAGTATTATACCCTATCTTCTCTCCTAAATAGAGAAAACTAGATGGTGCAGTGGAGCATTCTGTTCAGTTCTAGTTTCCACATTTTAGGAAGGACATTGAGGAATTGTGCTGGGCCTGGAGTTAGAGAGACCTGAGTTCAAATGCAGCCTCAGGTACTTACTACCTGTGTGAATCTGAGCAAGTCACTTAACCTTTGTATAACTTAAGTTTCCTGAACTATAAATTGGAGATAATAATGACACCTACCTCCAGGATTGTCGTAAGTACTGAATGAATTTGTAGCTCTTAGCACTTAATAAATGCTTGTTTCCTTTCCTTTTTTCTTAAATATTTACAAGGATTTATTCATTTGAAACAGTTATTAAGTGTCTGCTATACATCTGACATTGTGCTGTGGGAGGAGGTGAAGAGATATAAAAATAAACAAATAAAATGATCCTGACTTCAGAGCTTAAATATATTCTACTGGGGGTGTGAGTGTGTGTGTGGGGGGAAGGTACAAGTAAATTAATACAAAAATATATGCAAAGTAAATAAATAAAAGGCATTAAAATTAATGGGGATATGAAAAAGGTTAGCATCCAACATTTCCTGCCCTCAAGAAGCTTACATTCCCCTGGGGGAATAACTGATGCATAGATTTATAAATAAAAATAAATACTTTCCACTTCTAGATCTATGAGCCTATGATCCTTTCAGTTACCAATCCTAGACCCTTTCCTTGGACTTATTAACCTTTCCCCATCCATTGTTGCTAAGTCCATTCTACCTCCCCAACATCACTTGCACTCATTCTCACTGTTACCATTCAGGTAAGTCATGAACTCTGAATTACATCTTCATTATTATATCAAAGTAAATCTTTTTGTCAGGGAAACTAAGAATTGGGGGTTAGATGAGGAACAGAAAATATTTCCCTTAGGGAATGGCACCTGAGTGAGTCCTTGAAAGGAGCTAGCAGTTGTAAGAGGCAGAAGGAAGAAGGAAGAGCTTGGCAGATAGAGAGGAGGAGATCTGTGCCAAGGCACAGTGCTAGGTAGTGGAATACTGTAAAAGGGGAACAGCAGTGTAAGCCAGCTTGACTAGAATATAGTTTGTGTGAAATGGAGTAATATATATGAGCCTGGAAAGATCAATTAGAGCCAGATGGTAAAGGGCTTTAAATATAAAAGAGGGGAGTTTACCATTTTATCCTAGAGGCAAGAGTGAGCCACTGAAGCTTTTAAAGCAGGGAAGTGATATGGTCTGACCTTAGAAATCTAAATGTGGTAGCTCAACTCTATAGAGGGGGATTGGAGAGGGATAAGGCTGGGTTCAGGGAAACTGATTATAAAGCTTTGCAACAGTCCAGATGAGAGGTGAAGAGACCTGGAATTAAGGTAGTTCTGTTATAAATGGAGAGAAGGGTATTGTTATATAAGGCATCATGGGGAAGGAATCTGGCAACTGATTGTATATGGGTTTGGGGAAGGGAGTTGAGTGTGATTGAAGGGGACAAGGTGTCAATGGTGGATTACTGCAATAAGGTCGTTAAACTGAAATAAGACAGGAGGAAGGATAATTTAGGGCTCTGTTCTGGACAAACTGAGTTGGACATACCTATGGGAGATGATAATTGAACTAATGAAAACTGGCAGTCATTCACACTTTAGAGAGAAGAAAAAGGGGCCAAGACAGAGCACTGGAATATAATCACACAGAACCAACTGGTGTGATATGCTATAGAAGCTATACTATTGATGTTGATCTTGCAAAGAAGACTCACAAGGATCAGTTTGACAAGTAGGAAAAGAAACAGGAGATAGCAATATCAGAAAAACTCAGGGAGGAGAAGGAAAGTGTAGTCAGCAAGGTCAAATGCTGCAGAGAGGTCAAAAAAGATGAAGACAGAGAAAAAGCTAGTAAAAATCAATAAAGAGATGAATGGTAACATTGAAAAAAATTCAGTTTCTGTTGAAACAGCTTCATGGTAAGGTGAAGAACTGAGTATGAAGTAAGAAAATGAAGGCAATGGATGAAGACAACTTTTTTCCCTAGGAGTTTAACTGTGAAAGTGGAAAGAGATAGCCAACAAAAGCTAAAGGGAAAGGTCGAGGTAAGGTATTCAAAATTTTTAAAGTGTGGCAGGTATGTGTAGGAAGCTAGGAGGAAGAAACAAATGGATAAGGAGTTAAAAATTAGGCAGAGAGAGAGTATCATTGAAGAGCTTAGTTTGGGCAGGAGATATGAGAAAATGGGATCAAGGGCACAGGTAGAGGGATTAGCTTTGACAAGGAGATCTAATTCTTACTCTGAGGCTACAGAAAATGATAAAATGCAGAATGCTACTACAGAGCTTTGAGAAGAGGAACGGGGGAAAATAGGGAATGCATGATGGATGGCCTCAATTTTTTCAGTAAAGAATGGGGCAAGGTCATCTGATGAAAGGCAGTGAAGACATTCTTACACCAAAAGTCTCTTATTGCTGTAAACAGTATGTCGTCCATTTTATCATAAACTATCTATCTCTATCTTTGGCAACCTACTCTCTGACCCTTTATGCTTTGATAGTTCAAATTAGCTACTCTACTTTAACCTTTCCACTCAGTGAGTTTATCTAACAGCCATTACAATCCATCACCAGTACCACTCTCAAAGCCTTCCCAGGTTGGTTGAACCTGCCAGAGCAGGATCACTTTTAATATGATGAGGCATCAGAATATGACTTTTGTTGAGGCGGTTACTCAAAAAATAACAAAATCCCTAATAGGCAGGAAATTCTGCATTTCAAATGTAAGGGATAAAACTGTAGCATGGTCATGCTTTTGCCAAATCATGTTTTCCCTCTGAAATATTTTTGTTTGTATTCTCTCTCTGGGTTCATTCAGAACTAGAGATAATGTCTACTGCCACTACCTTTCCTGTCACTGACCCAGTTGTAAAAGGGTGAGGGACCGATTGGTAGAAGTAAGGTCATCTGGACAAAGCAAATAAAACAATATATATTGTAGACAGCACCATAATTTTGCATAACAATAAAGCAATGCCTCTGCAATCAGAGGAAGGACCGGGGTTCAAATATTGCCTCTGATACTTTCTACCTCTTTGATCTTGAGCAATTCTCTTAGCCACATTGGGCTTCATTTTCTTCATCTCTAAAATAAGGGAGTTCTACTAGATGGTCTCTAAGATCCTTTCTGCCCCTAGATCTCTGATCCTTCCAATTACCCAACCTTGACCCTTTCCTTTGACTTACAAACCCTTCCTTAGCTTTTGTTGCTAAATCCATCTTATCTCTCCAAATCTCCTTGCATTTGTCCTCATTTTCATCATTCACATTGCCCTCAGTCTGAATTGTATCTTCGTCATATCTCACCTAGACTATCATAATGATCTTCTTACTACTCTGACCAAATACTTCTTTCACCAAGCCATCATCTCCATAGATGACAGATTCATCTTCCAAAAGTTCAGATGTGATCATGTCACTCCACTACTCAAAAGTTTTCAATGCCTTTTTCGATAAAATACAAACCATTCAGCAAGATGTTTAAAACCACTACAATCTGGCTCCAAACCACCTTTACATCTTTATTTCCTTTTACTGTTCTTTATGCATTCAGTGCTCCAGATAAAGTAATACTATTATTTTTAAAAATATATTTTTTTATTTCTTTAAATATTTCCCAATTACATGTAAAAAATTAAATTAAAAAAACAAATTAAAATTTAAAAAATGAGTTTTAAATATTCTCTCTCCTTTCCATCTCTTCCCCCTCCTTGAGTAGGTAATTTGATATCAATTATACATGTGAAATCATGCAAAACATATTTCCATATTTGTCATGTTGCAAAAGAAAACAAAGTGAAATAATAAAAATAAAGACTTAAAAATATTTAATTTGCATTTAAAGCTTATTACTTCTTTCTCTGGAGGTAGACTGCATGTTTCATCATGAGTCATTTGGAATTGTCTTGAACAAGAGGAGCTAAGTCTTTCACATTTGATTATCCTTACAATATTTCTGTTTCTTTGTATGATATTCTCCTGGGTCTGCTCACTTTACTTTGCAAGAGTATATAACTCTTTCCAGGTTTTTCTGAAACCATCCTGCTCATCATTTCTTATAGTATAATAATATTCCATCACAACCACATTCCACAAATTGTTCAGCCATTCCTCAACTTATGGGCATCCTCTCAATTTCCAATTTTTTGCCACTGCAAAAAGTACTGCACTAAATATTGTTGAACAAAGTTCTTTTCCTCTTTTCACTGATCTCTTTGGAATTTAGGCTTAGGAGTGGTATTGTTAGGTCAAAGAGTTTGCACAATTTGATAGCCCTTTGGGCATAGTTCCAAACTGTTCTCCAGAACAGCTGAACTAGTTCAAAACTCCATCAACAGTGCATTGATATCCCAATTTTTCAATATCCACTCCAATATTTGTCATTTTCCTTTTCTGTCATGTTAGCCAATCTAATAGTTGTGAGGTAGTATCTCAAAGTTGTTTTAATTTTTATTCACTTAACCAGTAGTGATTTGGAGCATTTTTTTTCCATGTGAGTAGTGATAGCTATCTGTTCATATTCTCTGACATTTATATCAATTGAGGAATGACTTGTTGTTTTATAAATTTGACTCCATTCCCTATTTTTGTATAGAGTTGTGAGATGTTGGTCTATGCCTGTTTTCTACCAAACTGCTCTCTAGTTTTCCTAGCAATTTTTGTTAAATGTAGAGTTTTTCCTCCAAAAATTTGGATCTTTGGATTTATCCAACACTAGATTATTATGGTCTTTACTATGTATTGTGTACCTAATCCATTCCACTGATCCACCATTCTAATTCTTAGCCAGTACCAGATTGTTCTGATGATTACTTCTTTGTAATATAGTTTGAAACCTGAAACTACTAGGCTGCCTTTGTTCACATTTTTTTTTCATTAATTTACTTCATATTCTTGACCTTTTATTCTTCCAAATAAATTTTATTACTATTTTTTTCTAGCACTGTAAAATAATTCTTTGGTAGTTTGATTGGTATGACACTGAGTAAGTAAATTAATTTAGGTAAAACCATTATTTTTATTATATTGCCTTGGCCTACCCATGAGAAATTAATATTTATCTTTTTGTCTAGATCTGTCTTTATTTCAAAGAAAAGTATTATATTTGTGTTCATATAATACCTAGGTTTGTCTTGGCAGGTAGACTCCCAAAGTATTTTAATATTGTGTGTCATTATTTTAAATGGAATTCTTGTTCTATCTCTTGCTGATGGGTTTTGTTGGTAGTATATATAGAAATGCTGATGATGTATGTGGGCTTATTTTATATCTTGCAACTTTTCTGAAGTTGTTGATTGTTTAAACCAGTTTTTTTTAGTTGATTCTTTAGGGTTCTCTAAGTATACCTTGCAAATAATTATAGTTTTGTGTCCTCATTGCCTAATTTTATTACTTCAACTTCTTTTTCTTGTCTTATTGCTATAGCTAGCATTTCTACAAAAATATTGGGTAACAGTGGTAATAATGAACATTCTTGTTTCATTCCTAATCTTACTGAGAAGGTTTCAAGTTTATCTCCATTATTGATAAAGCTTGCTCTTAGTTTTAGGTTGATACTACTTATCATTTTAAGAAAGTTTCATTGATTCCTATGCTTTCTAGCATTTTTTTAAAATAAGAATGGATGTTATATTTTGTAATTTTTTCCCTGCATCTATTGAAATATTATAGTTTTCCTAATATTGAACCAACCCTTCATTCTTGATATAAATCCCACCTGGTCACAGTATATGATCTTAGTGATATATTGCTGTGATCTCCTTGATAGCATTTTATTTAAAATATTTGAATTGATATTCATTAAGGAAATTGGTCTACAGTTTTCTTCTGTTTTTGCTTTCCCATGTTTAGGTATCAAAACATATTAATGTCACAAAAGGAATTTGGTAGGACTCCTCCTTTACCTATTTTTTCCTAAATAGTTTATGCACTATTGGGCTTAACTGTTTCTTAAATGTTTGGTAGAATTCATTTGTGAATCCACGTGGTCCTGGGGATTTTTTCTTAGGGGGCCAAATTAGACTATTATTGTTCCCTGAATCTGGAGGGTCATTTCTTGCCTTTATGTCTTGACAGACTATTCTGTGCTTGGAATGCAAACTCTCATCATTCCTCCATTTTAAAATCTTTAGGTTTCTTCAAGGGTCAGTGAAGAATTATCTCCTTTCTACCTAGTCAATCCCTAAATTATGCTTTATACAACCACCAAAACAACTGAAAGGCACAGGTCTGACTATATTACTCAAGAAACTGTGAAAAAAAAAGCAGGAAAATGGATACACAGTAAGTAGAATAATTGGAGACAAGTAAGAGGTAGGTTACCTGGTACATATGGTTCACCCATACATGTATGCCCTATTTAAGCAATAAATTTATACAGAGAGAAGAAATGTGAATGGAAATGGTTTAATAACAGATGAGAGTTACCTGCTCCACTGACATCCCTTCAATTTTACTAAATATAGCTCCAGGATGGTGGATCTCAAAAGTGTGGTCCAGACCACTGGGAATCCTGAGACCTTTTCAGGGAGTTCCTGAGTTAAAACTATTTTTATAATAGCATTAAGACATTCACCTGTTAAAATACTTCAACTATGTGTTGGCCTGATGTCAGATTTCTTTCACATATTGCAACCAAAACAACATATTTCAAGAAACTGAATACAGATGCAGCTATGAAAATCCAGCTGTCTTCTATTAAGCCAGACATTAAATTGATTTGCAAAAATATGTAAAACAATGCCATTCTTCTCACTCCTTTGTTTTTGCTTTAGAAAATAGTTATTATTCATAAAAAATATTTTATGTTAACATGTAATGTTTTATTATTACATTAAATGAATATATATATACACATATATTTACATTTATGTTTTCATTTTTTATATGGTAACTATCTATAGGCATAACCCACATAAACAAAAGCTCTTTGCGTACTTTTATAAGTATAAAGGGCTTTTGAGAACAAAAAGTGTAAGCATTTTGCTCTGTAATTTTCACGTAACTAGACTAGATTAGGGATTGAAAAGAATTTATTCATACTCAATTTAGAATTCAGTTTGACACAAGGGAAATGCCTCTTAGGGGAAAGCAGAGGAAATTTAAAATGCAGATTTAATCTCTTCCTAAATCAGGTGAGTATAGTTATGAGCCTGAATCACAAAAGAGCTAAAACAGACCTTAGGTTATGGGCTATCTTCTAAAAGAGCAGTCACTACTCCCTTTTGAGTAAGAGACTACTACATAGCTGCTAATTTTGAATGAAGACCAAACAAATGATAGTAACAGCTTAGCAGAGAACCAGCAGCTGGCAGAAGAGTGAAGAAAACAATACCACAGAGCAGTTCACAGTTCAGTGAAGAAAGTATATCAGGAAATGACTGGCATATCAGAGATAGAGGAAGAATGGCAGTTTTGGAGGCAGAAAAGGGTTCTAATGGGAACATATTTCTGGGATTATGAGCAGTCTGGGCTAAATTTGTTCTCTCTTGCATAGGTACCATGGGAAGTATATCCTGTCACCTCACCTACCCCTTGACTTTCACCATGGGTATGGGATTGGGAAAGATTAACCCCGTTCTTTACCTGGCAATTGTCTTGAATTAAATGCTTTGACTTTGAGTTGTATCCTCTGGTTTGGAATCATAAAATGCAATACTGTATGGTGACTTGGGAACTGTGGTTTTGAATAAATCCAAAACAAGCCTTGATCTTGGGTACAAATTTTACAAGCCCACAATAGAGGAAAGCCTGAGTGAGTACACATGGTTTTTAACATATGAATATTTTCTGTAAAACAACTCCCATTTAAGATATATTGTGAGAGCCACTATTTAAAGGCAGACCACTACAAAGTTTAAACAAAAGTTAACACTGACTTTATACCTTCAATTTTTTAAAAATAATTTTAGCTTTTTGTCTATCTGATATGGCATATGAGCAAAAGCAGAGTAATTACTGATTCCTAAAATGAAGCCAAGACATCTGTTTAATCTAGTAAAATTTGAAAGTAGGACTCCTTCTATATTGCTATTCAAACCAAGCTTTGAACCCACATATTTTTTACACACAACTTATCATACCTATATACTATGAAGAGCAGAAATTTACTGGTATTAAAATATATATATGCATTTATGAAAAAGTAACATTGTGTTCCTTGTTGCCAATACCACCTCCCATTTCCAGAGATTAAAATACTATTCTATTAACACACTTGTTGTCTTGCCTAATCCTAATCCAAATTGTGTTGCTTCTATATCATGAAGCCTGGTTTCAAATGTGCCCATGTATTGTAATTCTGCTGCTAAATGCCTTATGACCCATTTCAGGGCCATATTATACAGACTGATAAAGTCCCATTCAACTAAAATCAATTCAGCAAACATGTATTAAGTGCCTACTAGATACAAGGAGCAGGGCTAGGTGCTAGAGAAGCAAAATCAAGAAGGGAACAATCCCTATCATCAGGAAGCTAACATTCTCCTGGGAGCAGACAACAAGAATTCAGATAAATTAACATAAAGAATATATAAAGTGATTTCAATAGGACAAAGTGCTAATAACTGGAGAGTACCAGGAAATGCTTTGGGTAGGAATTGGTTTTGTCTTTATATGCCCAGCACTCTACATAGTGCCTGGCTCATAGTAGGTGCTTAATAAATGCTTGTTCACTGACTTGCTAACAGCGGCAACTGAGCTGTGCTTTTCAGGAAGCCAGAGAAATTAGAAGTGGACAGGGCTGCCACCACCAGTCTAGGGCAGAGCTGCTTGGTCAGCTGTGATGACAAGAGATGTTTACTTCTGTTGTTATAATAGGACTTAGTGCCTGCCCTGCACATTCAAGATGGGAATTAGCACACATTACTTACATTTAGAACCTTCTGTAGGCTAAAATTGGACAGCTTTATGGGGAATTCCCTACGGAAGTGTTCCTCCTGGTTAGGATAGAATCATTAAATAAAAACTCACAAAAAAGCAGCTGTTGAATTAAAGAGATAAATATAATACAGACTCTTAAAAGAGGGCTTTTGTAAGTTTTTGAACACTGACCTTTAAATATTTTCATGGACTTAATTATTCCTAAGGGTCTCTTTCTTTTTTCCTATCATTTTGTATGAAAATCATTGTGTGCCCCAAAGATCATCATCTCAAAAATTTCTATACTGTTAACAAAGCTAGCTGTGCTTTACATCTTTTGGTCACATTTTCGTTTAACTGAAGGATGTAAATGGAAGATATGAATAGAGAGACATGGATGATGCACAGCGATTGGAGCTCTTTTCTCCCTCCATTCCTAGGCCCACTAAGAGCTTTCTATTATCACATAACTAGAACAGATGTGCTTCCATATTGTTATATAATAGCTCTCAACTTAAAGTCCATCAGTTGCCCCATCAACAAAATGAAATGCTACAAAGAGATAGTTTATATTTCCCTAACATTATAGCATAATGAGAAGAAATTAAAGGTATAAAGAACTATCAGAGATAAGGTAAACAAAGACATTTTTAATACAAAGAGATATACATATACACAGAGAGAGAGACAAAAGAGGGAGAGAGATGAAATATTTTAAAACAAAACTAGAGTTTTGGGACCATTGCTTTCCCTTCCCACCTGCCTCAAAGATTCTGGGATAGCTGGTACTTTCCTGTTTTCCCTCTTGCTCTTCCAAAATATCTTGTACCTTATGAAGCAGCTGATGTCACAGTAGATAGAGTACAAGTCAGAAAGACCTGCATCCAAATTCAACCTCAAATATCTACTAACTGTGTGATCCTGATTAAATTACTTAATCTCATTTTGCCTCAATTTCCTTAATTATAAAATGAGGATAATAGCAGCATCTATTTTTCAGGTTGCTAAGTCTCAAATGAGACAAAATTTGTTAAAAAAAAATATATATATATACACACACACACATACATACATAAACAGTACCTGGAACATAGTGCAATATAAATGTTTTTTTTTCTCTTCCCTCCCCTCCTCCTTCTCTAATGTTTTTATTATCAGAACAGAGGTCATAAAAAGGGAAGTGGAGGTTTTGAGCTTGTGTAGGTTGGCATAAAGTATTTAAGGAAACAGTAAATGCCAGAAGGGGTTACTTTCAGTCAATTCACTTCAATTCAGCTTGGACTTTTCAAGGATGTAATATATGTAAAACTCTATACTGGGCACTGGGGATACTCTAATAATACAGCAAGGGTCTGTGGTTTCATCATGGATAAAAGATCATAGAAGATTTATCCTAGAATAGGGACCAACCATTTGTATCTCTAGCCCTTTGCATATGGAAAGTGCTTAACAAATGCTTCATTGACTCATTTATTCATTCAATATAGATGTAAAAGGTTTGTGACAACAGATTTTTTTCCCCTAAGGGAGTTGTGGGACTCCACAGATAAATTATTTGTCCAGAGGTCACAGAGTTATTAAATGTTAGATCAAGGGGTCCATGGAGAGATTTCAGGGGGTTCGTTAATTTAGACAGGAAAAAAAATCGTTATTTTCACTAACCTTTTATTTCCTTTGTAAACTTATATATTTTATTTTGTTCATGTGTATCCAGAAAAAGAAATGATAAATAGAAGTATGTATAGAATAATTTTACATACATATGCAAATACACACATCTATCTATTTATCTATCTATCCACACATCTATTTGTGTTTGATGGTAGGCATCTCTAGGGTGGGGGTGGGAAGAAAAAAAGAAATTTACATGATAACTTAATTACATATTTAAAAGGAATAGCAAGTTGTACAAAATAAATTTGCAGTTTTATGTGCAATCATCTTTTTAAACTATACTTGTTATAGAAATGTTTATTTTATTCCATAAATTAAAAACAAAATTTCAAAAACTATAATTTTGAGAAGAGATACATGTTGACCTACTACTGGTCTATACAAAAATTTTGTACACTGACCTGAAGCCTGACAAGCACTTTTTTTTTTCCTGAGGAGCACTTTTAAAAAGATAGCATGACCTAACTGCACCAAGTAGATAGTAGTTAACAAGCCAATTCAAATACATAAAACTTAAGAAGAGTAAAGCAAAAATAACCATGTAAATAGTGACTTAGAACCAGCGTCATTTTAAAAAGGAAATTTCAGCTGAGAGGCAACAATTCAGTTTTGATGGGATCATTCTAGTCACTGTGGGGCCACACACCCAGGGTACCTTGGGTCTATGACATAAGAAAGGTTAAAAACTCCTCTGTTAGAGGTAGCATTTGGGTTGAATTCTTCTTGACTTCAATCCCAGCCCTCTACTCACTAAGCCAAGCTACCTCAAAGACAAAAACAAACGAACAAAAAGCCTTTCTCTAGGAGCCTACATTATACTTGACATTAATATTGCCTGATGTGATTGCAGTAATAATAATAAAATTTACAAAGCCCATTATGATTTATAAAATTATTTCCTTTTATTAAGTATTAAAGCTAATTGTTATTTTTAAAATAATGCAATACAATACGCGAAAATAATAAATGGGAGGAAAAATTAAAACTTGAAAAAAGTCAATTTTGAGCTAGCATTATTAGTAATAAAGAAATACTTATCTTCCAAATCCCCCAAAATTAAGATTATAGCAGTGATGCACTCTCAACTTAACTTTTTTTTTAAAAATACAGTGCTAGAAATGCTATCACTTTTTAGGAATCAGATGTTTGAGTCTACTGATATTGATAGCACCTGCTGAGGAATATTTTCTGTATCTTATTGTCTTAGTGAGTGGCCTGCGCACTGAAAGGTTAATGACTTGTCTAGAGTCACAAGGCCAGCGTGTGTCAAGGGTTGGACTTGAAGTCAAGTCTTTCTGAATCTGAAGTCATAGATCTATTCACTATGCCAGGTTGTTTCTCTATGATAATGATAAGGTAAAAATAATAAATGTAATGAGCATTAGCAAAGAAGCAAAATAATCTGTTTGCATCTGATATGATCACTTATCTTGAAAACCCTAGAGAATCAATAAACAAATAATTGATAGCTTCAGCAAAGGGGCAGGGTACAAAATAAATCCACACAAAGCATCAGAGTTCCTGTATTTTCTTAACAAAATTCAGAAAGGGAAAATAGAAAGAGGAATTCCATGTAAAATATTGAAAAAATGCATAGAGAAATGCCAACTTACAAGGACACAAACAGAACTTTTATAAATTTAACTAAAAAACAAACATACAAATATAAAAGAAGACCTGAATTGGAGAGACAGTCAACAACTGAGAATGGACCATGTTGATATACTAAAATATGATACAACCTAAATGAAACTACATATTTATTACTATGCTAATCCAATTACCAAGGATTTGCTTTATATAACTAGACAAAATAACAAAAGTCCAAGTGGAGTTAACAAAGGATCAAGAATCTCAAGGCAAATGATGAGGAACAAGTAGGAATGAAGGGAGCCTAGCATAACTGGATTCTAAGAAATATTACAAAGCAGTAATTATCCAAACTGATACTGGTTAAAAATAAGAACGTAGAATAGTGGAACAGGCAAAATAAGTAAGACCAAGAAGTAAATGAAAAAAAAATAGCTTAGTATTTAATGAACCTAAGAACACACTGGGATGGCAAAACTTTATTTCTATAGTAATTCTGAGGCAACTAGAAAACAGTGCAGCAACAAGCAGGATTAGATTGGGGTTCTTAACCTCGAGTTCACCCCCCAAAGAGGTCAATGAACAAATGTCATTAAAAATACAAAAAATAACTAAGAGCAAGAAAAATGCAGGTCAAAGCATCCCAGAGGTATCACTATACAACTTGGAGGTAGTATAGGAAGACAGGCAACCTAATTTATTCACTGCTGTTGGAGCTATGAATTAGTCCAATAATTATGGGGGGAAATGTAGAATTAAGAGAGAAAAGCTACTAAATTTTGTATCCTGTGATCACTACTGAGCTCATGTACTAAAAAGGTCAATGACAGAAAGGTTCCTTACAAATTAAAAGTTATGTCAGTACTTTTGGAAGGTAAAAACAACAACAACAAAAAATGAGGGATCGTGGGAATTCGTAGGTTGAGGAATGGCTGTGATATAAGAGTGTAATGACTTATTATTGCACCATAAGGAATAAAGAAAATGAAGAATTCAGAGAAATATGCAATAACTTGTATGAACTAATAAAGAATCAAAAGAACAATATAAATGACTATAATATAAATGAAGCCAATATCAAAAGGTAACATTGTTAAGGTCAAACAGAACAATCATTATTGTTTTCAGATTATTACCGAGGTCAAAACACACATCTTTCCTTTCTGTTAAAGAATGCTAAGCTATCCAAGAAGAATAATAAAATATAAATAAGACATGAATGACTATTCCAAATCACTAAGAGTAAAGCAAATGCAAATTAAAACTATGCTGAGGCTTCACCTCACTCTCAGTAAATTGACAAAGATGACAAAAGACAGAAATAGTCAATGTTGGAGGGGTTGTGAGAAGGCAGGAGTATGAATGCACTATTGGTAAAACTTGAATTGGTCCAATTGTTCTGAAAAACAATTTGGAATTATGTGAGAAAAGTCAATAAATGGTTCATGCTCTTTGACCCAGAGATCCCACTTCTGAGACTATAAACCAAGGAAATCAAAGACAGAAAGAAAGATCCCATATATAACAAAATATTCAAAAAATGAATAGTGAACCATGAAAACAGGAAGTGATTTGTACTGTTAATTGTAATTGCTAAATCAGATTTTTTAAAAAATAAGAATGTACTGAAGTTAAGATTGTTTTTTTGACAAGTGGCTAGTAAATAAAAACAAAAAAGATGTATTAATGAAATATAAAATTAAATTTATAAAGGGAAAATGTAATTGTTTGGATTTCATAATCAAAATCTAAATCAGAATCTAAAACTTAAAAAAAACCCTTTATATTTTTTTTTAATTGAATTTCCATTTTGCCAGTATTAGGGACAGCATCTAATAGTCATCAATAATGAAAATAAATGTAGTTGTTATTTGGGTTCTTAGGAAGATTATGAGAACCAGTTATGGACTTTATCATGTCATTGTGGGTCACATACATAACTTGGAGCTGCATTCCACCTATGACACTTTCTTTGACTGTGGGCAAATTACAGTCTGAACTTCAGCTTTTTTTCATGTAAGACTTGGAGATAATAATACCTACACTACCTACCCCACAAATTACTTGCTTTTCTGAGGAACATATAAGATTAAAGATATTTGCACATATCAAAGCAGTTACATAAGCATTGGCTATTACTACTCCTAATGATGTGATAAAGCATATGGATAAAATTACCAAAGTAAAAACAATGACTTCAAAATCTACAATTTGAAAGAAAAAAATATTTAAAAGACCTATGATTTCATTGGTACAGAATACTTCCAGTGAGGAAACTCCCTTTACTATTACAGTTCTCAAACTAAAATGAAATGACTGAAAAAAGTATTTATTAAGTGCTTACTTTGTGCCGCGTATTATTCTAAAGTTCTTCAAATTGGAGTCTTGGAAATTTGCCTCCAGCATTAAAAGGTAATTTGTCCAGGGTCACACAGTCAGTATGTGTCAGAGGAGGGACTTGAAACCAAGTCTTCCTGAACACATTTTGTCTTTTTGAAATGGCAAAGGAAGAAATTTAGTTTTGGGAACAACCTATTTACCCAGTGGCACGAGAATATAACCTAATAGATGATCTAGCTATGAGGAAAGATCTTAACAACTCATTAGTACACACACACACACACACACACACACACACACACACACATACACACATACTTCTCTTTTAGGGAAGCTAAGTGGTGCAGTGGGTAGAGCGCTGGCCCTGGAGTCAGGAATACCTGAGTCCAAATCTGACCATAGACATTTATTAGCTGTGTGACCCTGGGCAAATTATTTAACCTCATTGCCTTAAAAAAAATATCTTCCAAGTTTAATGTTCTACTTATTAAACAAAGCCCCAGAATCTTATCAACAACACCTAGGTCATAGACGAAAGAAGCCTATGAAAAGTGGTAAAAATAATGACATTTATAAATACAATAGGACAATATTTGAACAAGTAATATGTACTTTGTTGGGGGAGGGAGGAAGATGAATACCTGTTACATGTTCTACTTGTAATAAGTAATGATAAATCAAAAATTTATTGGAGGCAATGCCCCTTAAATTTTTTTCCTTACATATCTTTTCCTCTGCCAATTCAAGTCAAGAACTTCAATGAATAATCTTATCCAATTCAACTCAACTCAATTCACCAAACACATTATTAAGTGTGTACTGTGTGGACATCACTCTGTTAAGTGGTAGTGATATAAAGTATAAAAAAGAAAAACAAAACCAAAAAAATAACCCCTACTTTCTAAGCATTTTTATTTCTTTTTTACTGGGGAAAGGGTGGGGTAATAACATATCTGTGTATAAGTCAATACAATGTACATATAAAGTAATTTAAAGAGGGCGATAATGTTGACAACAGGAAATGATAAAGAAAGGCCTAGTGTAGAAGATGTTACTTGTGTCATGCATCGAAAGAAGCTATGGATTTTTAATTTGGAGATGTGGTAGAAGTACATTTCAGACACAGAACATCCTGTACAAAGATGTAAAGGTGGGAGATTAAATATTTTGTATGGGGAATAGCTAGCAGTTTAGTTTGGTAGAAACAGAGAGCATATGAAGATAATAAGAATTATGTTCTGAAAAGTAGATAAAAGCCATATAGTAGAGGTCCTTGAATACCATTGCTGAGGATTTTGTAACTCACAGAAGACATGGAACTGTCATTAACTTAATGAATAGTTAGACAACAAGGACTTATGAAGCACTGTGCTAAGTACTGGGGATATAAAGAAAGGTGAAAACTACTCCTACACTGATGGAACATACATTCTAAATGGAATAACTTTGGCCACATCACCGACCTTTGGTATCATCAATTTCTTCAACTGTAAAATGTGGGGGTTGAATGAAATGAACTCTACAATTCATTGAAACTCTATGATTCGAAACGATTTACTTTGGGGCAGCTAGGTGGTGCAGTGGAGAGCGCACCAACCCTGGATTCAGGAGGACCTGAGTTCAAATCCAGCCTCAGACACATAACACTTACTAGCTGTGTGACCCTGGGCAAGTCACATAGCCCCATAACCTAGTCAAAAAAAATGATTTACTTCTCCCCCATTAGCTTTCTATGTAAGAGAGAGGACCAGCCTTAGAACCAGGAATATCTTGGTTCAAGTCCTTCCTTGGTCCCATACTAGCTGTGTGCCCCCACTAGCAAACCAGTACTAGGCAACTCTCTAAGACTGCAGAGATCTGCATCTGTATAGGGAGTTTCCATGCCAGGAATTCCTAATACTGATGAAATTATGGCTCAGGAATTTTAAAAAAAGTCCTTAGCAAAAAAAAAAAAAACCAAAAAACCCAAAAACAAACCCTTTACCCTGGAGCTCAGAGATTTACATTCACAAAGTTAGTTTAGCTTAGATTTTATCTGTATAAAAGCTGCAGGGACTATTAACTGGATTTTACTGAGTTTGCTGAAGACATTTTCCAATCTTCACTGAAGCTCTCAATTGATTCAAGACTCCCAATTGCATATTCTATATAGTTCCTTTTGCAGACTGCCCCCCCTTCCCAATGCCAGGGGGAATAGTTATCAATGTTAATGGTATTTCTGGGCATGGAGGAAATGCAGGCTACACAACAGGGATTTTTGCTAGAGAGAGATGTGTGTGAGTATAAGGAAACTTGCTACAAATGTTTACTATCCACGGGATTTACAGATGGGTTTCTATAGCTGTAAATCTTGAAGCAACTAGAGGCTTCCAGATCAGATTTGTACTGATCAAGGGCACTACAGGTTACAGAATGGTGTATATAGTCTGTAGCATTGCAATGTGATTAAAAAAATTAGTTCTTGCAATCCGAAATTATATTCCTCAAAACCGAGGCAGTCCATACGGTTAAAGGGAAATTGTGGCTTAAGGCAATTATTCAATTTAAGTCAAGTCAATTCAGTCAACAAACATCTGTTTAATGCTTACTTAATAGAGAGAGAGAGAGAGAAAGAATTTAAGGGGGGAGGAAATGAAAGGAAGAAAAGGAAAGAAGGAAGGAAAGGAGGGAGGAAGGAAGGAAGGAAAGAATAGAAAGCAATCATTTATAGGGCGCTTAACTTTGTGCCAGATAGTATGATTAACGCTGGACATAAAAAAAAACAAGAAAGCAACACATTCTCTGTGGTCAAGAAGCTTATATTCTAATAAGAGAAGACAGTGTATAAAGAAAAGCACTTAAATTTTAGTCATTAAGCAAAACTCAATTTAATCACTGATAAAATTCTTATATCCAACATACATAGGGAAATGATGCAAATATAAAAAGTGATTTTCTATGAGATGTTGTCAGAGTATAAAAACTTTTTTTGTAAGAGTTGAAAACTATAAAGGACCATATAAAAATGCTCAAAATCACTACTAGTAAATGAAATGCAAATTAAAACAACTGAGGTTTTACCTCATACTCTAAAAATTGGAAAAGACAAAAAAACGGGAACAGTCAAGTTTAGATTAATGAGTGTAGACAGGCACTCTAATATGCTATTGGCAAAATTGTGAATTGATCCAATGATTCTGGATATCAATTTGGGATTATGCAAGAAAAGGAACTAAACAATTTACATCCTTAAGGCAAAGATACAAACCAATGTATATGAAAGACACATCCAAATGTTCTTAGTAAAACAGTTTGTGGTAGCAAAGAACTGGAACAAAGTGAGTACCCATCAATAAAGGATTGGATGAAAAACTTTGGGTAAAGGCAATCAAACATTACTCCACTTTTAGAAAGGACAAATTTGATGAAATGGGAGAAACAAGGCAAGATTTCTAACTGGAGGCGGAATGAAGTAAGTAGGACAAAAAAAAACTATGACTATAGCAATGGGGAAAAATCACTAGAAAGAAGACAAACTCTAAGTGAAAAACCTATGATAGTAATGAAAAAATTCCCTTATGAAAGCAGTTTCTAGGACAGTGTTACACACATGATCACTGCATTGGATATCTTGCTTAATTGTTTTTCTTTGTTACAAGAATGAGTTCAATCCTGGAAGAGTGGGTGGGATTTTTATTTTTTATAAATGACTAGAATGTAAAAACCAAAAGGCATCACTAAAACCTACTGTGAATAAATTATAAAATTGTTTTCATTTGACAATTATTGTAATAAACTATTAATTGGCTTTATTATATTTCATCAATAATACTATCCCAGGTAGCATTCTTTTTATAGAAAGTAAAAGCAACCTTTGGGTATCATACTTTAACAGTAAATAAGGATTTTTTCCCTTAACACCCTGGGAAATGGAAAGCAAAATATGAGGTAATATGGACACAAGACTACAGAATTTCTAGTAGGAAGGGACCTTACAGGTCATCTAGTCTAACTATTGCCTGACAGACTACACCAGAGATCATCTAGCCTTTGCTTGAAGACAACGAAGGGGATAAGACCTTTCTACTTTGAACCAGCTCTAAATTTCATGATTTTTTTTTTTGCATCAGCCCTACCATCCTTTTGAAATTTATAACCAGTGCTCTTAGGACTGCCCTCTGGGGCAAGTCCAAGCTCCTTTCCCATGACCTCTACATTAAAAGAAAAAAAAATTTCCTAGGGATTAGGTTGAGACTGGTTTAAAGAATGCATTCCCCATTAAATTTAATTCTGTTCCAACAGATATTGAGGTCCTACCATGTGTAAAATACTGCTAATTATTTGAGGGTAATGCAAAGATGAATAAAACTTTGTATCTACCTTCAAGAAACATATAATCTAGTAAGAAAAAAAGCTACACAATTATTTTTCAAAGCAGAATAAGATACTTGAACAAAAAGGGCAGAAATAAAACTTTCTGCACAGTTAGAGAAGAAAAAATTGTTTTAATCTGGGAGAAAGAGAGAAGATTTCCTAGAGGAGGTAGCATTTGCATGACATCTTAAAGGATGGGTTGGTTCACAATTATGGATTGCAAGTTCTTAGAAACACTGACTGCATTTGGTCTTTGTTCAGATGGTTTTGCTGGGATGTGATTTGTGATAGTTTTTTTTTTTTAGTGTCATGATGGGGGTTGTAGGCAAAATTCAGTCTCCTCTCAAATGCTGGTGGAGAATGGGCAGTCAATAACAAAATTGGGGAAGGAGGCATTCCAGGCAGAGGGATGAGCAAAGGCATTGGGGTAGGAAATGATGGGACAAGTATAGCATACAAGTCATTTACTCCAGCTTGGGTATAGAGCAAATTGTGGATAGCTGTGTTAGACACAGGTGGAAAGGTAGATTGGTGTCAAATTGTGAAGGGTCTTGAACAGTAGGCAAAGAAACTTGGATTTAATTGGTAGGTAATATAAAGCCACATGAGATATTTGAGAAGGATGAGTGATATGATTTGAACTGTAAATTAGGAATATTAATTTGACAGTAATGTGAAAGATGGATTAGATGAAATGGAGAGAATGGAGGAAAGGAAACCATTTTGGGAGTAGTTAAAATAGTCAGTAATAATATAAATAATGAAAAATAATGATGATTATAAATGAAGATAATAAACTGTATGAAGTTGATGGTAGAGTGAGTAGAAAGAGCAGGAAAGAAAAGAGGGAAATATAGAGGTAAAATAGAATTTTATAGCTGGGAAGAAAATCAGAGGGTATTTCACTGAACCCATAATTAAACAAGAATCTCTTCTACCACATACTCAAAAGTAGTCACCCAACATTTTCCTAAAGGCCTTCAGTGGGCTTTTCTATTTCTGGATGGTGTTCATTGATAGGAAATTGCATCACACCAAAATCAATCACTTAGTAAATGATTAAGGGAAATCAGAGGAAGAGTCAGGAAAAACAAAACAAAACAAACAAACAAAAAAACACAACTATGAGCTTGTGAATATGGGTGACTTGAAAGAACACAAGATCATAAATTTAAAAGTGGAGCTGACCTTTGAGTCAGGGTTTCTGTCCAACCCCTTAATTTTATAGTTGAGGAAACAGAGTCCCAAAGACACCATGTAAACTTATTTTGTATGTTCATGAAGTGCAGGAACTGCTTGAGTTTTGCCTTTGTATATCCAGCTTGTAGCACAGTGACTGACACTTAATAGGCATTTAAATTTTTTTTTGATGGATTGATTGCCCAAGATGACACAGACCGTAATCAACAGAGGTATGATTTGATTATCTGCCTCTACTCCTTTGTCTGAAATTCCAGTGTTCTTTCCACTGTACCAGGATGGTGGCACTCTTGACTGAAACAGGAAAGTCAATAAGAACCCCACTTTGAGTAGAGAAGCTGAAACGGATCATATTCAGACAGCACAGCCACCAACTCTTTCACAGCACTAAATTCTGACTCCCCCTTTTTCTTTTAAAAGTTGCTCTGTAATAAATCTTAAGTAGCTGACTTTTACTGTTTATGAACAGAAAAATCATATTCCAAATAGCATGGGCACCACCACCTTGGCAAGAGCAATTAGGAGTGATTCATTTCCCACTTCAAATCTTAAAAATACAATTAACTTATGTACTTCCATTTGTGTCTTATAAGTTAAATGCCAATGGAGGGCTCTGAGGAGATCCATGCAGAGTAGGGCCATGCTTTCATGTAAAGAGAGGAGAAGGGGTCTTTTCTTTCCTAGAAGCAGGCTAATAGTTTCCCCTCTTAACTTCATCTGACCCAAAGTGCAGTGATGGGAGTAAGATCTTGATGCTTAAAATAAAATAAATGCATCAAAATACAGGCGGTAGGCTCATTAGTCCAGAATTTGACAGGTTGCTAAATGGTAACTCAGAATGAAGAGCTGCAAACATTCTATAATTAATTACCAAAACACGCACTGCCTGAGCTCAGACTGGAGAAAGTGCTGACAGAACAGAATTCGCATGCCACTGCTCCCCCTGCCTCTCCCAATTTACAGGAGAATAGGAATCATGAACAATTGATACACTCGGTTAGCTCCTATCACGGAGAGTGAGCTCCTATGTAGCCTTAGGGGTATCTTACACAGTTTAACACTGAAAATAAAAGGTAATGTTCTTGGCAAAGAGCTAGGGGGATTAAATTTGGGAGGCTTGAAGCAGCCTTGAATTGTAGTCAATAAAAAAAGGACCAAATAGTAATTTTATAATTTAACTGTGCTGGTTATGCCCAATGAGTCAGACACTTGTGAAATAAACCATGTAAATAGAAAAATGGCTTAACTCTTTCTGTCTGTAGAAGTAGTGTTTATTCCCCTCCCATTTGTGTTAGGGGTGCATTCTTTGATTTGATAAAATAATATAATGTCTTATGTTCTAGCAATCATTCACTTCAGACAACATTCAAGCAATGGAGCTAGCTTCCTTTGAGGTTTTTCTTAATGTGGTCTGATTTCTAATATGGGATGATAGTATCAGGAAAGCTGACAAACAAAATGTTGCAAAATGATTGTAGACACATGAGTATGTGTGATGAGTTGACAGAATGCTTACAGTCTTGAATCAAACTCTACAACCTGGAATTAAAGGTTCTCTACTTCCTGGTTCCAAGCTCATATCTAAGCTTAATCTACACTATTTGTTTTTGTATA
Source organism: Phascolarctos cinereus (assembly GCF_003287225.1). Classification (NCBI taxonomy): domain Eukaryota; kingdom Metazoa; phylum Chordata; class Mammalia; order Diprotodontia; family Phascolarctidae; genus Phascolarctos; species Phascolarctos cinereus. The sequence goes on along the minus strand of NW_027555847.1, from coordinate 163,881,666 downwards.
TTCTATCATCCAGCCAAAGTAAGTTCTGAGATTCTCCAAGTCTCTCCCCTCACTAATTCTAGCCTGTAGGTCTTTACTCATACCATTTCTTCTTCCTAGAACACACCTAACCCCTTTCTTACTGTTAAAATCCTACTCTTCAAAGGCCAACAAAAAGTCACCCCATTTATGAAATCTTTCTTGACTAGTGCAGCTGAAAGTGATTCTTCCTACCTATGCATTCCCACAACATATTATTTATATCTTTTTATGGCCTTTTGATGGTAAGAGAGATTATGCTCTTCACTCTAGCATAATTATACATAGACTTATTTTATTTCCCCCCACCAAGTTGTAAGTGCTTTGAGGGTAAGGATCATGTCTTATTATATACCATCTAACACTGAGTCTTTCATAAAGGAGATATGCACTTAATAAATTTTAGTCAATGTCAGGGAAGCAAAAAAAAAAGGAAGAAAAAGAAAACAGGAAAAGAAAGCAAGGGGGAAAAAGGCCTGAAAAGAGAAAAGGTAAGAAAGAAGTAGAGGGAATGGAAAAGGAGAGGAGGGAAGGCAGAAAGAGGAAGAAGAGAAAAAAGAGAAAAAAGAGAAGGAAGAGAAGGAAAAGTGAGTGTGAAAAGGAAGAGAAGAGGAGAAACAAGGAGCAGTCACCTATAAGTTTTTAGATTCTGGAAAGAATCTCAGAATAATAGTGCCCTAGAAGCTCAAAGCCTATTCTAGACAGATGGGGATGTTTCCTTAAATAACAACCTTTCTGAAAATTCAATAAATACATAATCAAATAAATAAATGGAAGAAACCCAGTCTTGCCTAGGTCTCTTGTAGCAGCTAACTCTAGTGAAAGATGATAAAGTTGTCATTTTGACAACTTTATAGCTGAAGTAAACTGAAACAAATTTAAGTACAAGTGAACTCAGATTTCTATAATATAGTTAAATAGATTTTAGGCTCTCCATTTTTAGAAATACAAACATAAAATAATTTCCTTAGTGCTGTAAGCCAGAAAATGGATTATGATCAATGTTGTCATTGACAGAGTATGAATGCCTCTGGCTTTTTACAAATGCATCATCATAATTGCTTCATGGTGGTAAATTATTGAAATGATCACTTTGCTTATTAAATGAAGCTTCTGAAATTTTCCATTCAAGCTTTTCAGATTTCCAGAAATGTTTAAATTGTTGCAAGTGATGTGGATCATCATTTTACTTTCGTCTTGCCAGGTGGCACAGTGGATAGAGTTCTGGGCCTGTAGTCATGAAGACCTGAGTTCAAATGTGGCCTCAGACACTTACTAGCTGTGTGACCCTGGGCAAGTCACTTGTTTGTCTCAGTTCCCTTACCTATAAAAAAATGAGCTAAAGAAGGAAATGGCAAACCACTCCAGTATCTTTGCCAAGAAAACCCCAAATGGGGTCACAAAGAGTCAGACATGACTGAGAACGACTGAACAACAACCACCAAAGATAGTGTAATCTGGGGGAGAGAAAAGTGCCAAACCTGAACTATTGCTTTCTCTACTACAAAACTGGAATAATAATTCTGATTTCAGAACCCCTGCTGTCAAAACTCCAGACAACTGGGGTGATTAAATTTAGGTAAGAGATCTAACCAGGAGTGGGAGTGGAAGTTTATGGTGGAGAAATTCCTCCTCTTTAAAACTATAAATCTACCCAGATGATATAGGTCTGTCTTTCGCCACTATCACTAGTAATGTGGTATAGTTTAGAAAATGCTTGCCTCAAAATCCTTGTGAAACACATGATGAAAATATCATTATCCCCATTTCTTGCATAAGAAAACTGAGACTCAATGAGGTTAAGAGACCTGCTTATGATCACATACTTAGATGGTAGCAAAGCTAGGTATTCAATGCAGGTCTTCTTATAAATCTAGAGCTTTTCTTTTTGAATATGTTGCTTTCCTGAAAAGAGACCTTGGGTAAAAGTTCTCAATTTACAGAAAGCATCCATCAGACAAAGAGCTCACTTGGCAGCTCTCCTTGGTCCTGATACCTATAGTCCCTGCTTGAGTCTTCCTGCTTTCCTGGAATCTTGTTGACCTTGGCTTAGCTGTCATCCAACTCTGCTCAAATGGCCTGAGCTAACCTGCTTGGCACTGTTGGTTCCAACACTAGCTGATACAACCTGGCTTCTTACTTTGCACGTAGTGAACACTTAATAAATGCTTTTTCATCCACTCATTCTACTCTATTGGTCTTAATAGGCTTCACCTTCAGTATAGTCCTTGTGAGGATACAGGGTCTATTTTGAAATACTATGTAGAATGGAGTACATTCTATTTTGAATATACTCCATAGATCTTACCAATCCCTATTAAGTGTCCTTTATCCATTTGGTATTACGGAGTGGTTTGGATCCAGTTTAATATGGAATCAGGAGAATGGATGAGATAACTTCATAAGGTTTCTTCTAGAGAAGGAATTTTATAACTTCTCTTTAGGCTACTTCCAACTCAGTGCATTACTCTATCTATGTCTTAATTTCTCTTTCCATAAAATGATAATGATATATGCCTCTTGGTAGATAACAGAGGTTTGTGGAGATAAACACGATGAGAGATGTCAAAGTGCCCTGTGGTTAGTAGATATACCAGAAATGAGTACTGAAACAAATGAGAATTGCATTCTCACATATAGAGGTGCTTTTAAAAACAGAGCAATGGAGTTATGTAAACTCTAACATTAATGGGCTTGGCTTCAAACAGGAGATGATTTTCTAGAGGGAACAAAGACTGGTTGTCTGAGGTCTTTCCTTTGCACCCTCTCTTTCTTTCTAGCTTCCAGACTAATAGCTCATTATAGAGATGACTGTCTAAAAAAAATAAAAGCTACCTAGACACATAGGCCACTACCCAGGAAGAGCTAATTATTTGTATAAATCACAATGATCCAGTCTCTGGCTATGTTAACCATTTACCATCCCAATCATTTATAATCAAATTACAGTGTCAGTCATCTGTGGGGGGGAGGGGGGGAATGATCCCATAGTGATTTCTCCAAGTGAGGTCAGGCAACAAGTCTTTCCCATTCTGAATCCCAACACATTATCCCAAAGGCTTCTGTTCCCACCAGGGAAAAAAAAGAAAAATTCAACTATGGCAATAAATTGCCTCAGGCTCACAAATAAGCATGCCTGTAGAGTGAGAACTGCACCCAAGTAGGTACCACCTCCGTAAATTAAACCATATTGTCCTGAGGCTAGATGCTGTGGGTCTCTTCCTTACTACCTTGCAAACCACCAACCTATAATCCTACAGTCCCTTAATATCCCAAAGGGGTCAAATCCCAAATCCCTGTTGGAACCAAACTCCCAGGAGGCACAAGCCATCACCAGAGATATAGGAAGATACTGTAGGTTGACCACCTTTCAGTCACCTGTTTTCATTCCCATCTGTATTAGGTGATAAGGATGGGATCTAGACCCCAAAAAGGAAACACCCTGGACTTTCCCACTTGGCCAAATCTCTGGCATTTGCCTGAGGCTATAATCCCATCAACTGGCCTTTCATTGTGGCTACACCCAATCTCCCAATTCTGTTACCCTTAACCTAGCCTAGCCCTCCTTATGGCCTCCATTGTCCAGTAGTTCGGTTCACTCCAGTTTACTGGCCACTCCCATTCAGATCTTCCTTAGACCCCTCTTCCAGTCACTCCAAACTACTTGGCCACTCCTAGATCCCTCCCTCCCACAGTCTTTCTGTATATAAGGTCCATCTTGTCTCCATTAAGGTGCTCAGATTCTTCAAATCTAGCCACTGCTCATATTCTTAGATTCTAGCCAATACCTCACAGACATTCAGATTCCTCAAGAGTCTAGCAAATATGGCAGATCTTTAATAAACCTTGTCTTTGGCTGAAAGAAGGCTTGGGTCGAATTCTTTCAAGGCAGGACTCATGAGTCATGATCTTGGGGTCCCTTCACTCCTAAACTTCTAAACGTCATCATTAGGCAGTCCTGGTTTCCCTTATGCTGTGAGAAGGTGGCATTTTAGAGCATAAACGTTCACATCTAGAATTGTCCTTGTGCCTGATAGTCATGGGGTCACAAAATTTGAAAACTAGAATGAACTAAGTAGGCCTAAGGTATGTAAACTTAACCTGTCATCTGTCTCCATTCAGATTTCAAAGGCCAAGGTAAATTTTGGAGCTTTTTATATTTTATTGAGAGTGTAGTACTTACGCTGTTATACTGTTGTAATAGTGTTGTTTTTACAAAAACTGGAAGAACAATATGCTTTTTAAAATTCCCTAATGCCACAGAATACTACCCTTTAAAATGCACACAATCTCCTAGGAGCAACCCAGGGTCACATTCTTCACTTATTTAGTTGCTATGTGATGGAATCTATTGGTATGGAATGTAAGATTCAATTAATATCACTGGTAACCCTACCACTCTGCATGAGTGCAAGAAAGTTCTGCTTAATTGTTTTTCTCAGAATAAGGAATTGTATATAATTATAGCTTGTTGCACTTGTTCCTCATTCTAAGAATGGCAATGTAAAATAATAGTATAAGGAAGGCTCCTTGTGTGTGTGTGTTGGGGGGTGTCATTAAGCTGGTACTGATGGGGATGGGATCTGAACACCTAAAAGGAAAGGACCAGTCTTAGGATCTGGACCCCCAAAAGGAAAAGCCCTGGACTTTCCCACTGGCTAAATCTCTGGCACTTGCCTGAGGCTATAATCCTATCAACTGGCCTGTCCTTATTGTCTCTGTCCAATCTCCCAATTCTTTGTTTCCCTTAATTGAGCCTAGGCCATTATTGTCTATTACCTTTCTATGGCCCCCGGCTACTTCCCACCCTTGATCTTATCTAGACCCCATTCTCCACCTCCCGGTCACTTCCATCAAGATCCTCCCTAGACCCCTCCCACAGTCTTTCTATATATAAGGTCCATCTTGTCTCCATTAAGGTGCTCAGATTCTTATAATCTAGCCAAGGGGTCAGATTTTTAAGATCTGGCCTTCTTGCATTAGTGATTAAAATGCTTAGGTTGCTTAAGAGTCTGGCCAATATGATGGATCTTTAATAAACCTTGTCTCTGGCTGAAAGAAAGCTTGGGTGGAATCCATTTGGGCAGGACCCACATGTCATTATTTTAGGGTCCCACCACTCCTAAACCTCTAAACCTCAACAGTACTGTCCAGTAATCATGCAGAAGGAAGGGAATTGGCCTCTGAAGTCATGGTACAGTGGAAAGAACACTGTGTTTGGAGGCAGAGGACCCAGGTACAAATCCTGGCCCTGCTACTTATTATCTCTGTGACCCTGAGCAAGTTTATTTAATCTTGCTTGGCCTCAGTTTCTTTTTTTGTAAAGTGAGAGTTTGAACTAGAAAACTTCCAACATTCTTTTCTGGCTCCAAATCTGTGACCTAGAACCTCACTTGGTGATTTATTTCATGTGTTTTTTTTTTCCCTCACACATAAAAGAATTGAGGAAATTTTTGATGGTCATTCTAGTCCACAATGATCACTGCCTGGCTCTGATATTATATAGGAAAAATTATCTGTATGAAACACCTAACAATCACATACTTTCTTCTGCTGACATTTAACTTGCCCTGTGCAATTGTTTTGTCTCCTCTGCTACAATATGTTTTTAAAGGCAAAGCTTATCTTATGCCTTGTCTCAGATGTCCACAAAGTGTTTAGCCCACAGCAGGCAAAAAATACTTGTTGACTAAATGAAATTTTTAAACACTACTTTTACTGCATAGATAGATACATAGAGAGATAGATACAGAGATAGATAGATAAACAGATAAATAGATAGATAGATATAGATAGATAGATAGATAGACAGATAGATAGACAGATAGATATAGTTAGATAAATAGGCAGATAGATAGATAGACAGACAGACAGATAAAGTATTTTTAGCTTCAGTTCTTTTAGGTAAACTTAGCCAAAGTGTTAGCTACATTTTAACATTTCCTGGCTATTGCTTGCCATTTGCAGAGATCTTACCATCCATCAAATAGAGACTGAACAGGAATAGGTATATTTCCCTCCTAGCTTGGTCACTGACTGGTTCAGCCAAGACATAAACCCTCTAATTTTCAGTTTTTTTCACCAATAAAATAGCTATCCTAATTATTCAATAAGATTTCTGTGAGGGTTAAATGAATACTTTTGAGAACTCTTTGAAAAAGCTAGAAGTCCCACATAACGCAAAGAAATGTAAGACATCTAACCCAATTCTCTCACTTTCTGTCTTTTATAATTTTAATGGCTTCAGAAAACAAAAGGACACTAAGGCTGCAAAGATTTAGCTGAAAATTCAATACCAAACTTCAAGGCAAAAAGAAAAAGTCATCCAACTTTCCCATTCAAATTTTTATGTTTATATCCAGATGTATAATACGAAGCCATAATCTGCTTTAAATATCTTTCTTACATATAAATATATAAAGGTGAGGGGAGGGAAACGTGGTAGTAGCAGATGTCCTCTGGAACCCGAATACCTCCTCCCTCCTGCCAAGTGCAAGCCACAAGCTGGGAGAGGAGCTCAGATGAGATGTTACAAATATAAAGTCATGAGACTGATTTTCACCTTCAGTTGATGGAAACCAGTAGTTGGACATCCTTTAAATATATAAGCGCATACATATATATATATATACACACACACACATACATACATATATACATATATACACACACATATATGTATATGTGTACATATATGTATGTATGTGTATATGTGTATGTATATGTATATATATGTGTGTGTATGTGTGTGTGTGTATATATATATATATATATATATATAATATTTGAGGATCCTCTTCTTTTAATATAGTATATTTATCCTTCCTTTTATCAAGTCAGGATGTGATCTGTCACATTGTGATGTCACCTATACTCTTCAAAATGAAGGATGAACAACAAAAACCCCACAATGGAGGTCCAACTTTCAGGAATAGTCCAACTAGTGTTTTGTGAAAATTAGATGTACCACCACCACAACCATGAGCACCACCACCACCATCATTGTCACCATAATAGCAGTAACAATATTATCAGCTAACTTTTATGTAGAGCTCTTTGAGATTTGCAAAATGCTTTACAAATATCACATTTGATCCTCTCAACTCTGCCAGGTAGATGCTATTATTGTGCCAGCTTAACAGACGAGTAAACTGAAGTATGGGTTAAGTGACTTTACCTGGTAGGTATAAGAGGCAGGATTTGAACTCAGTTTTTCCTGACTCCAGGTCCACTTTATCTACTGTTCTGCCTAGTTGCCTAATAAATGTTGTTGAATTGAATATCAAGCATGGTTCCTGATTCTGGACTTATAAAAGGAAGTGAGAGCCAGATAATCTAAAATGTTGGAGAGAACCTAAATCTTTAGTTTGGTTTTGGGAATGCATTATTTGATTTACTGGCAACAAATGTGCTTTCCTAATTATGTTTCCTTTAGGTTAATGAAATTTTCTTGAATCCCCTGAGAGTCTGGTAGAAAGAATGTAGTATTCAGTGTCAAAATATCTGACTGTTTTATTAATGAGTTTTGTGATATCAGTCTAGTTGATCAAACCCATTTTACAGATGAGGAAAGTGAGATGAAGAAATGGGATAGGAAATGTACTATCCTAGTCATTCAGAGATTCAATATCTGAAATAATTATGAATCTGAGAATCACAGTTTAAAAAGCATAAATAAATAACTATAGTTTGATATCTACTTCATACTTTTGAATCTTTAAACTTTTTTCCATTTGCTTTATCCTTTGCTCTTACACAATACCTCAAAATATGGTAGTTTTACTCAAAGCATGATTTAAGAAAAACACACACACAAATTGTCCTATAGTGCTTAATGCAGATAGCATCTTCCTCCTTTTTGCCTCTGTGGCTGATTTCTACTTTTTTCCACTGATTTGTGGGATCCACAAGCCTGCCTAGAATGCTGGGGCTTGCTTGGGGTCACTGTGACTGCTTTAACTCTCTCTGTATTGACAGATCCCTTGCCCTCAAGTTTTGCATCATCAGCAACACCATCACCTTGGGGTAAGCTGCACATGCAGGTCACAGTGCACTTAGTCAACAAGCCTTGTTTCTGATGCCAATCCTGATGGCCTGAAACCAGTTCCATCTTAGCAGGCCCCTCTTGATCAGGAGAGAATGCTGGAACACAGAGGAAGAGGGGCTAGAGGCCCCACTGCATTATACATGAAGATAACTGAGTCATAGTCAGGGAGAGAAAAACCTGGGTCCACACATGAAAAAAGAAAACAGACCATAATACTATGGAGGAGGGGGGAAATTGGAGGAATGTCGAGCGGAGCTACACTGAGAGATGGTGCAATGTGAGAAGAACCACCATGATGCAGAAACATTCAAAGACCTTTGCCCCTATGAATCATGTATAGAGAAAACAGTTGAGCTCCTACAGATGTCAAATAACAAATAAAATTTCATGAATGGTAATGTTAGTCGAGATCCAGGAGAATAAGGCTGACCTTACAATATGGCTCACTAAGAAAATTAGGTTATTTGTCTTTTAGTAGGAACTGTTGTTTATTTATTTATTTATTTACTTGCAAGCAGGTACTTTAATAAGACCAAAGGATAATGTACACTTTCATTTTATATTGAAGCTTAGAAGAAAACTGTGGAATGACAGGGGCTGCGGCTAAACAAACCATCCCAGAAAACTGGATGAATGAAAAAGAAATATGTGTGTGTGTATGTGTATATGTATGAATATGTATACATATACACGCATACATACTCACAATACATATATGTATGTGTATATATATGTATATGTGCGTATGTGTATATGTGTGTGTATGTATATATGTACATATATATGTATGTGTACATATACATATACATATATATACATACATATACATATGTATATATATATATATGTATATATATATATATATATATTTATCCCTTAGTATATGCCAGGCACTAAGCTAGGCACTGGGAATACAGATTCAAGAAGATTACATTTTAATAGGGAAAAACAATGCATATATATGAGAGAGGTGGCTATGGAAAGATGTCTTGATCCAGGAAGTCATAGGGATGGTGAAGTTGTTGAAGAGGGTGGTCATTTGCCATGTCCTTTCCACATGCAATGGTAGTACTGTTTTTGTTACAGTTCCCAAAGCAAGAGACAAAAGAGTGTAGGGGAGAGTTATACACTTTCAATCCACAATCAACGAGAATTTAATAAGCCCTTACTATGTTCTAGGCACTGTACTCAGTACTAGGACTTGTATGGCAGCTGGTCAGAACATGGCTGTGGTGGAAGTACATGGTTGGTTTTTGGGTTCACTTAATACAGTGAGGTCTCACTAATCAAGATAGTTCTGGGGTAGGAGTTCCAAAGCTCCTCCAGTGCATTCTCCAAGCCCTGCGGATCGACTGGAAGGGTAGAGGCAAAGCACGAGTAGAAACAAATTGGAAAATCTTGTGATGAACACAAGAAAGATCACTAGACTACAAGTCAGAAGAGTTGGGTTCAAGTCTTACCTCCGCCACTGACTAGTTATTAGATATTGAACAAGCCATTCTTCATCCCTCTGGGCCTGTTTCCTAGCTATAAATTGATGGAGTTGGACTGGATGATCTCATAAGTTGTCTTCCATATTTAACAATCTAAAATATCATAGAATATCCCAAAGGGCAAAACATTTCACCTTCTTATCAGCCTCTTAAAGAGAGCTGGGAAGGTTTTAAAACCTCTGGTTGCAAATGAAGTACATTTCCTCTTGTTCTATGTTCATATTAATGGAATGAGAGGTTGCCTAAAGGCCCCATGTGGGAAATGAGTGATGGTGCCGCCATAAAGGCCAGGAATTGAGGATACTGCTCAGACTGAGATTAGACTAGATCACTGGAGAATCAATTGTGGTTCAGGGAAAAGGGTAATGAATTTGGAGCTAGGTGATTTGGTATGGAATCCTGGCTCCAATTCTCAATAGACACATGATCAGGAATTCATCTCTTAGCTTTGATTCCTTCATTTATGAAGTGGGGGCTGATAATGCTAAGTATTACCTACTTTACAAAATTCTTATAAGGAAAGCACTATGCAAACGTGAAGCAAAATATTGCCTTCTGTAAAGTGTGTGAAGAAAATAAATGAATTGATTTGCCTCATGTGGAAGTCAGACATGCAGGAAACTGGCCAAGATGGCAAAAATGGGAATAGTTAACATGAAAGAGATTGTGGAACAATAGGCACACTAATGGAATTTTGGTCAAGGAATGAATTAGTTCAGCCATTTCTGAAAGCAATTTGGAATTAATCTTTGCTAAAAATTGACCCAAGTCCATACTCTTTGGCCTAGGGCTATATGTTAATTATATAGCCCTAAGACATAAGTAACAAAAGACCTATATGTACCACAATATTTGAAGCAGCATCTTTTGTTATAGTAAAGAACTGGAAGTAAAGTAGGTGGCTATCAACTGAGGAATGGCTAGACAAATTACGCCACATTAACATAATGGAATAAGACTGTTATAATAAAAATGAATATGATGAAGACTAAGAAATACGGGAAGAATTCTAAGAACTGATATAAAATAAAATTCAGTTATCCCTTTCACATCCTGGGGGTTAAAGGCACCACACTCCCATGATCTGGAAAATTCACATAAAATTTTTTGGCTCTACTTTCATACCAGAGAAGAAGTCGGATTTTTTTTCTTTTTCTTTTATGGGGTGTTTAGAATACCTTATTGTAAAATTTGGGTTAAGTATTTAGTCATAGGCTGTATGTAGGTCAATATTAAGTAAAAAATACTTTACATATATCTGCTGCATTTCTGAGTTTCTAAATTTTTTGCTATATTGTCTGCAGCTTCCTCAAAACTCCCCCCAAATTCCCACTTAATTTCTTATGCTGACTCATGATATATGGAAACCATGATAGGGAAAGTTGTGATGTGGAAGGGGATAACTATAGTCAGAACCAGGAGAAAAAAAAATACAATATAAATGAAAGGAACAACAAAGCAACTTGGAATCTGAATACTTTGAAACTGTAATGATGAAATTAGGCACCAAGGAAGAGATACAATAACACTTATATAGCACCTACTGTGTACTAGGTGCCGTGCTAAGGACATTCTAAATATTATCTTATTTGGACTTCACAACAACCCTGGGACATAGGTGCCAATATTATTCTCAGTTTATAGTTTAGGAATCTGAGGCACACAGAAGTTCAGTGATTAACCGAAGTTCACACAGCTCCTGAAATGTCTGACTCCTGACCTAGCACTCCATACATTGTACCATCTAGTTGCCACAGGATAGCTCTCCCAACTTCTTTGTAGAGGTGGGGTAATATGACTATTGAAAAGTGCATTAAATGTCACCCTACCATGGTGACTTTCATTTTTTTTTTAAATGGGAAAAAAATCAATCAAAATTTATTTTCTAAAAAAGGAAGTAGTCTTCCTCTAGCATTACTTTGCAAAGTTTCTTCTACAGATTATTTCATGTATTCCTACAAAAACTCTGAGAGGTTAATAATGGCTTTTGGTTGATCTCTAATTCCATTGGTGAAAGGGAGCTCCCCACCAGGAAATCTCTTCTACTAGTATAGCTCAGCAACATCCTTGAAACTTACAATCTAGAGTTTTTTGAGGCCTCTTTGAGATGAAGTCACTTGTTTAGGGCCACACAGACAATATGTCAGAGATAAAAGTTGAACCCCAGCATTCCTAACTCCCAGGCCAGATCTATATCAAAGTCCTCAAGTTGCATCTGAGGTTGGTATTAATGGTCACATAATACAAATGGAGAAACTAAGGCTTAAGGAGACAAAATGACTTGCCTGTGGTGACAGAAGCACCCCTTTCACATATTCTGCAGTTATCCAAGATGTAATTAGAACCTAAATCTCTTCTGTATCTGTAAGACCACTATTTTTTATAATTCACTTTAATTAACCAAGCTCTTATTAAATTTCTAGTAATGCAAAAGCAGTTCTGGTAAGTTCTGGGAAGATAAAGACATAATTAAAAATCCTGCCCTCAAGGAGTTTCCATTCTGAGGTAGGGGTGGACTGGTGGACTGGGAGGGGGAGAGAGGGAGATTCAACACTTCAGACAGGTAGATACTACACCTTACTTAAGCCAGGAACTCTTCCCCTATTATTCAAGAATTAACAGTAACAGAAACTATTTTGGAAATGTCAAGAGAATAAAATCAGCAATGAAGTTTGAGCACAAAACCTGCAAGGCTTTTTAGTAAAATTTATTTCATTAGTGTTAGGAAGTTGAGAAAATCATTTAGTAAGACATAAGACAACCTATTCTACAATTCAATTTTTGTGTTTGAAAATTTCTACCTTTAGGTGAAAGTAAAACCTTGGAACTAGAAAACTGATCATATGTCTCAATGAAAAGCACCACACGTCTGCCCTTCATCCTTATCTCAATTTGATCCTGGATTGTTTAAATGGATCTAAAAATAATTTCTAGGATTTAGATAGCATCTCTAAGTTTGCTAAGTGCTCTATAGCTCTTATCACATATGAACCTCACAACAACCTAGGAAGTGTTATTATTCTCATTCCCATTTCACAGTTGAGGAAACTGAAACTGAGAAAAGTTTGGATGACTTTCCCAAGGTCCCACAGTATCTAGAAAGTTTCTGAGGCTAGTTTTGAACACAGATATTCCTCATTCCAAATGTAGTGTACAGTGGATCCCACTACAAGCCTGTGCAGACATAGGTTTTCTTTATAGGATCCTTTAATATGAGCTGATGATAAAAAAGATGAATTAATAGAGATAAAAATAATATTAATATACATTGTGCCACCCTGCTGCCTCTCCAGCAGTGGGAATCATACCATGTTACTTAAGTAAAAGTCTTTTTCAGTAGCTCTCTATTACGTTGAGGATCAAATACAAACTCATCTGTGCGACATTGAAGCCCCCTCCCCAATCTGGCTCTACCCTAACTTTCCAGCCTTATTACGTATGAACATTACTTCCCTTCCTATATTCTATAGACTAGCCAAAGTAGACTGGTTATTCCACACACATGAGGTTTGTTGTATCCCCTATTTTGGTAGACTGTCCCTGTGGTTTTGCACAGGCCGGCCTCTGTGCCTGGTCTGCACTCCCTTTCTTCCCTACTGCTTCTCAGAATCCCTAGTTTCTTTCAAGACACTTCTGAAATGTTAGCTCTTACATGAGCCCTTTCCTTTCCAGCTGCAAGCTAGTACCTCCTCCCCGTTACTTTGGGTGTATGAACTCAGGACAACTAGGTGGTGCAGTGAAAAGAATGCTGGGATTGGAGTCAGAAGACTCATCTTCCTGAATTCAAACCCAGATTCAAACACTTACCAGCTGTGTGACCCTGGGCAAGATACCTAACTCTGTTTGCCTCAGTTTCCTCATCTGTAAAATGGGATGGAAAAGGAAATCATAAGCCACTCCAGTATCTTTGCTAAGAAAATCTCAAATGGGATCATGAAGAGTCAGACATGACTGAACAACAATGTAGTGCACGTGTGTATATGCACACATATGTGCATATGTGTATATACATGCATGGGTGTATCCATATGTGTACATAACAATATACACTTATATGAGTGTATGTTCATACACATATGTATTATGTCCCTGAGAATGTAAGTTCCTATCGTGGTACACAGTAACAGCAATTTTGTACTGATAATCAACTACAAAAGACTTTACTCTGATCAACAGAATGATCCGAAACAATTCGGAAGAACTCATGAAGAAAATTATTATCCATCTCAAGAGAAGTGATGAACTCCGAGTGCAAACTGAAGCATAATTTTCTTACTTTTTTTGAAATAATATGGGTAATATGAAACTACATTTTGTATAATTTCATATGTATAATGGGTTTTGTTTGCCTTCTCAGTGAGTGGGGGATGGTTAGGGGTAAGGAGAGAATTTGGAACTCAATTTTAAAAAATGCTAATAAATAAATAAATAATGTTTAAAAAAAAAAGAACATAAGCTCCTTGAGGACAGGAATGATTTCATCCCCTGCCACCCTTCCCCCCCTCCATATTCCCTATTCTAAGTATAAGGCCTAATACATAGTAGACATTTAATAAATGCTTGCTATTCAATGTATTCATTATGAAGGAATCACAGTCTTTTTTGGTGTTATCTAATACTTATGATTTGATTGAATCTCTTTGATTCAAAAGCAAGAACCTTATTGATCAGAATAATAATGGTAAAGAAGGGATGCTTTTAGAATCAGGAGGGCCTAGGTTCTGGTCTCACCTCAGCCAAAGGTGCTTAACTTTTCAGTTTCTTCATCCATAAAATACATATAATAATACTTGTAACATGACTATCTAGGCAGCTAGGTGTCCAGTGGGCATAGCCCTAGACCTAGAGTCAGGAAAACCTAATTTCAAATCCACCCTCACTTACTGGTTGCTGCATGTCTCATTTTCCTCATCTGTAAAGTTGGAATGATAATAGCATTTACCTCCTAGGGTTATTGGAATGAATAAAATGAAATATGAAATAATATCTATAAAGCTACTGGAAAACCTTAAAGCACTAGATAAACAATGGTTATTGTTATTATTATTATTATTATATTTCTTTCTTTAAATTTTTTTAAATTTTAATTTTTTAATTTTTTTAGTGTTTCTTTTTTTATTATTTTTTTAAATATAAAGTTATTTATTTTTAGCTTTCAACATTCACTCCCACAAGTTTTTGAACTCCAAATTTATACACCATCTCCCACCTCCTCCCACCCCAAGATGGCATGCATTCTGAATATCCCTTCCCCTACTCTGTCCTCTCTTCTATCTCTCTCCCCTTCTCTTATCCCCTTCCCCTTCTATTTTCCTGTAGGGCAGGATAGACTTCTGTACCCCATTTCCTGTATTTCTTATTTCCTAGTAGCATGTGAAAACATTTTTTTTAAACATACGTTTTTAAAACTTCAGGTTTCAAATTTTCTCTCTTCCTCCCTCCGCACCCACCCTCATTGAAAAAGCAAGCAACTCAATACAGGTTGTACATGTGCAGCTATGCAAAACACGTCCATAGTAGACATGTTCTGAAAACTAACTCTATTTCCCTTAATCCTATCCTGCCCTCCCATTTATTCTATTCTTTCTTTTGACCCCTTCCCTCCCTCAAAAGTATTTACTTCTCATTACTCCCTTTCCCAATCTGCCCTCCTCTCTATCATCCCCCTGCTCTCTTGTCCCCTTCTCCCCCTATTTTCCTGTAGGTAAAACAGATTTCCATACCCAATTGAATGTGTTTGTTATTCCTCCTTAAGCCAAATCCTATGAGAATAAGATTCACTCATTCTCTCTCACCTTCCCCCCGCTTCCCCTCCACTGTAAGAGACTTTTCTGGGTTTTTTTTTTTTGTGAGATAGTTTACCCCATTCTACCTCTCCCTTTCTTCTTCTTGAGTATAATCCTCTCTCATACCTTAATTTTATTCTCCAGATATGACCCCTTAATCTTCAACTCACCCTGTGCCCTCTATCTATCTATATATACATACATATAATTTTTTTCCTCCAACTACCCTAATACTGACAAAGGTCTCATGAGTTATAAAATATCATCTTTCCATGCAGGAATGGAAACAGTTCAATCTTAATAAATCTCATATGATTTCTCTTTCCTGTTTACTTCTTCATGTTCCACTTGAGTCCTATATTTGAAAGTCAAATTTTCTATTCAGCTCTGGTCTTTTCATCAAGAATGCTTGAAAGTCCTCTATTTCACTGAATGACTATTTTTTCCCCTGAAGGATTATACTCAGTTTTGCTGGGTAGGTGGATTCTTGGTTGTAATCCTATCTCCTTTGCCCTCTGGAATATTATATTCCATGTGCTGTGGTCCTTTAATGTAGAAGCTGCTAAATCTTGTGTTATCCTGATTGTGTTTCCACAGTACTTGAATTGTTTCCTTCTGGCAGCTTGTAATATTTTCTCCTTGACCTGGGAACTCTGGAATTTGGCTATAATATTCCTAGGAGTTTTCCTTTGGGGATCTCTTTCAGGAGGAGATCTGTGGATTCTTTCAATTTCTATTTTGCCCTCTGGTTCTAATATTACCAGGGCAGTTTTCCTTGATAATTTCTTGAAAGATGATGTCTAGGCTCTTTTTTTGATCATGGCTTTCAGATAGTCCAATAATTTTAAAATTCTCTCTCCTGGATCTATTTTCCAGGTCAGTTGTTATTTCCAATGAGATATTTCACATTGTTTTCTAATTTTTCATTCTTTTGGATTTGTTCTATTGTGTTGTGATTTCTCATAAAATCACTATCTTCCAATTGCTCTATTCTAATTTTTAAGGAAGTATTTTCTTCAGTAATCTTTTGGACTTCCTTTTCCATTTGGCCAATTTTTCTTTTTAGGGCATTCTTCTCCTCATTGGCTTTTTGGACCTCTTTTGCCATTTGGGTTAGGCTGTTTTTTAAGGTGTTATTTTCTTCAGTATTTTTTTGGGTCTCCTTTAGCAAGCTGTTGACTTGTTTTTCATGATTTTCTTGCATCACTTTCATTTCTCTTCCCAGTTTTTCTTCTACTTCCCTTAGCTGCTTCTCAAAATCCCTTTTGAGCTCTTCCAAGGCCTGGGACAGATTCTTATTTTTCTTGGAGGCTTTGGATGTGGGAGCTTTGACTTTGTTGTCTTCTTCTGGTTGTATATTTTGATCTTCTTTTTCACCAAAGTAAGATTCTATGGTCTGACTCTTTTTGTGGCTGCTTGCTCATGATTCCAGCCAATTGCTTGAGTTTTAAACTCTTTGTTAAGTTAAGAGTCTGCTTCCAATGTGGAGAATGTATTGTCCCAAGCTTCAGGGGTTTGTATAGCTGTTTTCAGAGATACTTGTAGGGACCTGTAAATTTTCAGTTCTTCCAAGGTGGCATGATAAGGGGCCAGGTGTTTACTCCTTTCCTGGCCTATGACCACAAGTACTCCTTTCTGCCCTGTAACTGTGAGGAAGGGTTCCTTTCCACAGCCACTCCAAGCTCTATTACGCCAGCGCTCCTCCTCACACCGCCACCCAGAATTGTGGCCCAGATCCAAACACAGGCAAAGCAAGAGATTCCTGCCTGAGATCCCTGCAGTCCCTTCTGATCAGCCACTTGATTCCCCCTCAGTCTGTGGGCCAGAAGCTCAGGAAGCAGCTGCCCCCCCCCCAGGACACCCTCTTGGGGAATGGAGCTGAAACCCCACCTTCCTGGCTCAGCACCAACAGAAACAGACTTTTCCCACTGACCTTTCAAGTTGTCTTTGGCATTCGTGGATTGAGGAGTCTGGAAACTGCCACAGCTGCCCGCGATTCAGTCCTCTGAGGCCTATTCCAGGTTCGCTGCAGCCTGCGCGCCCATGCTGCACTCCCAGCCAGGTGCGATACACCTTTCTGATTAATCATCCAGGTTGTCTTGGGCTGGAAACTTGTTTCACTCTGTCTTTTTGTGGGTTCTGCTGCTTCAGAATTTGTTTAGAGCCATTTTTTATGAGTATTTGGAGGGGTTTGGAGGAGAGCTAAAGCAAGTCACTGCTTTCACTCCCTATTATATTTCTCAATGAAAAACTTGTCTTAAATATTATTGTTGAAAGATGAGTTTCCATGGTTTCCAAAATGTTCAGACTAGAAGCCAATCATCAAGTTATAAAAACAAAAAGAAATACTTTTATCATCAAATTGCTAATGTTTTACCAATTCCATTTTTTATGCATTTCATTCACGGTAAATAGTGAAGGTGGCCATAGAAAATAATAGGAACAACTACCTAATAATCTATACCATACCAACCACATACACACACATTTAAAGATGATTGTTTCCTCTCTTCCTTCCCTGTCTTTATTTGTGGTATGGTGGGAAAAAAAAAAAGTACTTGCTATGGAGTCAGAGTACCTGACTTCAAATCCCACCTCATACACTTCCTACTTGCACAAATTTGGAGAAGTAAACCTCTCTGAAACTCAGTTTCCTCATCTATAAAATGAGGGGGTTACATTTTCATTGATGATCTTATGGCAAAAGATGTTAAATCTAAAGGGTTAACAGTTGAACGTGAAGTCCTACAAGTCTACTAACTAAACAAAACATTACAAAAACAAAAATGCTGTACCCTGATAAGAAGCAGCTTGTCGGTAGGTGAGAGCATATCAGCTCTTAAGGCCCAGCAGCTAAATGCATTAGTTCTCTGTGAGATAGTTTGCATGTCACACGAAGAATCCTAAGTTTTATAACATGCCAGTGAGCAGCCGCTTAATTAAAAAAAGGGGAGAGTTTGAAAAAAAGACATTAAAAAAAACCACAACACAGCTTGTGGGTCTTCCAGCTAATTGAAGTCACTACAAAAGCCGGGTAAAGACAAATTCAATACTGTGGAAATACCACCAGGGCTGGCATTTCAGTGTTCTCTGAAACCCTCCTTGTCTGTCTGATTAAAATTTCACTTGGCCTTTCTGTCCATAATAAAAGAAAGCTATTTGTGCCCAGTGCTGTTCAGCAGACAGCAGAAGCATGTTAAGTTTCAGGGCGTTTATTGAGTCTGTCAATGTTTCAGTGGTGATGGAAGCTGAGAAACGCAACATCAGCCTTTCTGCTATGGCAGAGTCAATGGGGTTAATGGTGGCAGAGAGTGTGATCATCTTATGACTAAAGCAGCTATGTTAAAAAATGATGGCTATGCCTCCTTTGTTTTCTTCTTTGGGAAAAAAAAAGGCCAAGCTGTCTTCCAAGATATTCAGTAAATGAACACTTTATGAGCATGTGTATTCTTGGCACACATGACATTTGTGATTCATAATTTGATAAATCTAAGAAGAGCTAAGTGGATTCGGGAACTCAGATTCTTTCTATAGCTTCAGGACATAGACTTTAAATGTATATAATAGTATGTAAGTGACAGGCAGCCTGTAGTAGTGCTTGGGTGGCCAGCCTGGGAGTCAGGAAGACCTGAGATCAAATTTCACCTCTAAAGAAAATTATCTAGGTGACCCTGGGGTAAGTCCCTTGACTTCTCTGTGCCCCAGGCTATTCTTTAAATGACAGATAAGTGGCTGAGCAGCTAGCTGTGTGACCCTGGGCAGGTCATTTAACCTTGAAGTGTCCACAGGCAACTTTTAAATTAAAGATGAATTGTCTATTTGTGTAGTAAATGGCATTTCCACCAACAGAAGTACCATGCTGGGCCATGAAAAAAAAAGTTGTAAATATTTATGCCTATGTGTTTGCACCCACACTAAAGAAAGGAAAGTAAATGAAGAAGGCAATAGAGACTAAGGAATTATAGTTTTTTTCTCTTTAAAAGATTTGCTTTTCAATAGGCACTTTAGAAAGATCCATTAACAAATATCAGGACTATGTGCATGTTTTAAGATCTTAAAATTTTAAATCTTTTAAAATCTTTAAAATTCCATACTAACATTTACATCCATATCTCTACATTTACACCTAATAAAAAATTGCAGTAGGACCTTTGGGACACCCTGTCTGTCTTACCTTCTGTTTGTCTAGCTATCTGTCTATAGATCTATAAGCATGTGTTATATGTCCTGCTTACAGTGTTATTTCTAAACATAACACATTATTTTTCTATTCACATTTATTCTAGAAGGATTGTGTGTTTGTGTGTTTTGTGTCTACCATAGGATGCTACAACCTGATTGCAGTTAGGTTTGCTGATCCATTTGGTGATACCTTGATTGTTTACTATTTAGAGTCCCCAAAGTCTACATACTCCCAGATAAGGTGGATAACAGAGCAAATATCATGTTGACTCCCAATGGGCCTAAGCTAAGTAAATAAACTAAATAATGAGTCCATTATTTGGTGTGACAAGAATTTAAGATCTTGGATTTTTGTTGTTGCTATTTTTCCCTTTTTAAAAATATGTGCATTTTAGTTCCATAACATTCTTTATGTAAATTGAGTCCTGAAAATTCTAGTTGTAACTAGCTAGTTATTTGCAAAATATATTCAAATAATGAGACAAGAAGAATTCTTTTTCAGGAGCATTTTATCTTTAAAGAGCAAGAAATCTCAGTAGTGATTAGAGGACTTAAATCAGAGTCCAGGGTAGAAAGGATGTGTTCCTTTTTAACCAACTCAGAAGAATTCAGAAGGACTCCCTTGTACAAGGTGAAATACCCATTGCTTTTTGCTTGCATTGTTATAACAATCTGCTAACTGGTTTTCCTGACTCTAGTCTCTCTCCTCTATAATGCATCCCTGCCAAGCAATCACCATAGTGTACAAGTTTCACTATATTACTCCCATGATCAGAAATCTTCAAAAGCTCCTCATTGCCCATGGATTGAAAGAAAACCTCCTTAGCCTGGCTTTCCGTAACCTATCTCAAACCTATCATTTTAGCTTTATTTCACAGGCACATAGGTGTATACATTTAGATGTGGAAGGGACCCTAGAGGTCATCTGAGCCACCCCCACATTCTATAGATGCAGAAACTGAGGGAAGGATACTAGGAGGAAGAAACTCAAGGAAGGGTAGTGAGTTGCCCAAGCTAGTTAGTGGCAGATTCCATGAACCCAGGCCCTCTTAAATCAAACCCTGCCCTCTTTCCAGGCTACTCTTCCCATTTTGCCCATTCTGTGTGCCAGCCAAACCAGTGGATGCTCAATGTTTCCATACCTTGGCATTGATCATAGAGGAGAAAGGCGGTTACCTGACCCATTGGTGCATTTTACTGAAGACAAATGTAGAGCCAATAAGTTCTGCTGTTTATAGTGATATACTCTCAATAGCCAATATTGCAGCTTTATCCTATCAGCTTGCCAAGTCATTGACCTAAGGTAGGTCACCACTTGAATGCCAAGCACATATCTAATGTTGGCCAGCCATGTAACAATTGTATACTGCTTATCATAAAGAAAACTGGATGTGAGAGAGGATATGAGTATAAACTCATTGGCACAATTGTAAAGATAATTAAGAGTGCATTCATGTTTTGTGGCAATCTAAATACTTTGTAACAACAGCAACAACAATAACAAAATTTCACTAGGTGATAGATTGTGATTATCCATAGTTTACATTTGTCTGATGCTGCTCTTCTGTTTCTCTTCAAGGTTGGATGGATAAGCCAGTCTCCCATACTAAGAATCTCTTTTCAGCCTATCAAATTCAAGGAACTGATTTCCAGTGAGCAAGGCAATGTCTCCTTTAACCATTGCCATGGTTCTCCACTGCTGCCTAAGAACACAAAAGTAAAAATAAAAAATGGAAGGGAGGAGAAAAGATTTGAGAGCCTCAAAAGAAACTCTAATAAATGTATTGAGTTCAGGTTATTCTTTGCTTTCATCCAGACTTCAGAATTCCCACTGGGGTATGAACCTTTTACTATCATACTTTGGCTATCTGGACAAAAGTGAATACTTAAAGCAGAAGTGATCTTCCTAAAGCGAAAGTTTGACTATGTCATTACCTTAATAAATTCATGCGACTTGCTATTATATCCAGGATCAAACAGAAACTCTTCAGCTGGACTTTTAAAGCTCTTCATTCATAATCTGGCCTTTTCCTACCTTTTTAGTCCTCATATTTTATTACCCTTTACATACTCAACAATCCAGTAGCCTATATAGATATATGTATAGAGACAGAAGGAGAGAGGGAGAGAGGGAGGAAAAGAGAGAGAGAGAGAGAGTGAGTGTAAGTGTATACTGTAGTGATTTGGATGTCTCCCCCTTTAGAATATGAACATATGAGGTACACAAGGCTATTTTCATCTTTCTCTGTATCTACAACAGAGCCTTACAAGTAGTTCAGGATTTAATAAATATCCCTTAACTGAAGGATTCACTCTACTAACAAAGATCACAACCTAGCTATGACTTGCTAGGCAGTCTTACAAACTCATCACCTTGCAACCAAACTGGTTATAAGCCATTCCTTACATAAGAGATCTACTGAGTTGCATCCATACTTTCAACCTTTCCAACTTAGTGGGACTTGCCAGAAATTGTGTTTCACTGGCACAGCATTTTACAAGCCAAGGCACTTTCATGCCACGATGAGACATTGAAAGCAGACTTTAGTAGAGGAACTCTACAATAGGAACCTTAAATTTCAGTAAGTTCTACTTTTTCATAGTTCCCACAGATAATCTCAGCTTACGCTGTGCTTGGCTTTGATTCATCTTTTGCACTGTATTCAGTTATGATTTGACTTGAAGGAGTAGAAAGTTTTATCTTTGTAATCAGCCACATTATCCTCTTGCTAGTTCCCCTTTATGTGTTGTCCATTCTCATTAAAATATCAGCCCCTTAAGTCTTGTTTGGTTGTGTATGTATCCTCAGCTCAGTAGCCAGTGTTTGAAACACAGTAAGCATTTAATAAATTCTCTCTCTTTCTCTCTCTTTCCTTCTTTCTCTTTTCTTCCCTTTCTCCTTCTTCCTTTCCCTCTCCCTTTCTCCCAACTATCCATCCACCCATCTGTCAAAAGAAGTTGCCTCTCTGAGAACCAAACTCCTGGTCACTAGAGGTATTAACTGAGGCTGGTTAACCCTTTGTCACTAGTACTATGGAATAGGTACTTTCATTTTACAGGAGGTTGTATGAGATCAATAAGAGTTTATTAAGCTAGGCACTGTGCTAAGTGTTAAGAATACAAAGTTATAAATGAAATAGTGCAAGCCCTTCAAGGAGTTTACATTCTTTAGGCAGAGACAACATGTACACATAAAACGTATATACACAATACGTTCAGCAAAAATACAATTGTTTCTTGGGAGTAAATGAGAGGGGTAAGAAAAAGCTATATGAAGGAGGTGGAACATTGAAGAGAACCGAACTTTGAAGGGATCTAGGGGATCTAAGAGGCAGAGCTGAATACAGTCCATGAGAGAATACATTATGTGCATAGTGGATAGCACGTGCAAAATCACCGAGATGAAAGCTGGGATGTCATATGTGAAGAATAGCAAGAAAGTCGGTTTGACCGGACCAAACCATGCACAAAAGGGAGTAAGGCCAGAAATGTAAGCTGGAGCCAGGACTTCTGATGCAGCACACTGCCGTGGAAAGCACTTCGGATTCAGATTTAAAGGACCTGGATTCATATCTTGAATCTGCCAGAAAGTTGAATTAGATAATCTCTAATAATCTATGTAGTTCTATTTTATGATCCTATGACCAACCACATTATGTAATTTCTGATAATGAAATATGAGTTCAGAAGAAAGAACCATAATGAGTTGACAGCTTTTACTTTTGAGTCATCCACTTTAGAGATGAGAGACAGCAGAGCAAAAACAAACAAAAAAAAAAACAAACAAAAAAACCCAAAAAACAAAAACCTACAAAAACAAAAACAAAAAAAAACCTGACTTCAGAAAGTTGCCATGATAAATACACTTTCTGGTGGTACAGGTTGGTGAATATGAAGTCTCATTTTCAATTGGGAAGGTAATTATTCCAGGTTTAAATCTATGGCCCTATGAGCCTATTGTGGTATGCATATAAGGCTGCAAGGGGAGAAAAAAGTCAAAGAAATAATTTGGAACTGCTCCATTCATTTGCCAATGCTGCAAATGCCCCAACCTCAGAGACCCCAGGACATTTGCACCAAGCAAGAGACATACAATTAAGCAGCATCTCAAGCTAACACCCAAAAGGCCCTACATTTCATTCCAGTCAAATACTGCTGTGTTTTGGCACTATTTTCTTTGTAAATATGAGTAATGTGGGCCCTTTAGTCATGATTAAGTAGTAATCTGGGGAAATCATCCACTTCCAATAATCTTATCCTCTAATTTAGGGCATTCTGAAACCACATAATGAATAATACTGTCTCCAGCTCTCCCCTAATGACATATGACATATGTCTGCAATTGCTCCTTTCAAGACAAATCCAACTGTGTTCTTCCCCTTAGAAACTCCTACTTATTTATTAAGTTGGGTTCACCACTAAAAAGTATATTCACCTCTTTGGAAGATGAACTCATGACAGAAATCGAATTCCTGGCTTTGAAAGGAAGGAGAAGGCTGTGTCCCACATAGGCTGCATTGTATTCTATCTGCAAGCAGGTGATTAAGATGCTACGGAAATTCTAAAGCACATGGCCTGACTTATTCTAAAGTGCATTAAATAATTAGTTATGGGGTTCGGAATATTATTCATATAAATATTTCTCAAGTTAAGAAAAAACAATTTTACTCACTCCACAGTCCCCAACCTTGGCATTATATCCATTTCTTGGAAGAAATGCATATAATACATATATCTTAAT
Source organism: Phascolarctos cinereus (assembly GCF_003287225.1). Lineage (NCBI taxonomy): Eukaryota > Metazoa > Chordata > Mammalia > Diprotodontia > Phascolarctidae > Phascolarctos > Phascolarctos cinereus. The sequence continues at coordinate 163,857,399 of NW_027555847.1, read as the reverse complement.
TGGCTGACCCTCACTATCTCAGGTGTGGATGATATTGCAACATTCACAGCTGAGGATGATTATAAAGTTTTTTAAGATTTGCCTCTGTTCTCATTATTCTTATTCTTCCTTTTTTCCTAAACATGTAGGAATGAAATGTCAACATTGTTTACAGAATTCATATCATGTCCATGATCTAAACAATATTTCCCCTCCACCAAACAGCATCATCATCACCATCATCATCAACCTTTTAATTATTATTTCAGTTGATTCTATGACGTAGGTGCTTTTATTACCATCATTATTATTCTCTGACTTATGGCATTCCAAAATCATACAAACAATATACTCCTTTCAAAAAGGATGGGCTAATCTAATTTCCATCCCTTCTTGCTTCCTCTGGTACCTTGCCCCATCCACCATCCTCTACCTGCATTATCAGTCTTTCCACCAGTCTTCCTACAAATGAGAGAGAAAGAAAAAAAAAAGAGACAGAGACAGAGAGACAGAGATAGACTGAGACAGAGAGAGACAAAAAGAGACTGAGCCAGATGCAGACACACAGACAGGTGGATGCAGAGAGAAACATCCTTCCTTACTACTCTCTGAAGCTAACATTTCCCCTCCTTTCACTTTTCAACTTGAATCTTTTAAAAAGTTTAGGTGGTCTACAATTCATAACTTCAGCCTCATACCATATATTGCTTGATAATCTGCCTTTCTAGTCCATCCTTAATACCACTACAAAATGATTCTCCTCACATACAGGTCCACTCACATTATTCCTTTGCTCAGAAATTTTCAGTATACTCCGATTGTCTATCAAATTAAGTTTAAACTCCTTTTTTTTTTCCTGGCATTCAAAGTCCTCTAGTATCTGGCCTCAATCTACTCTTTCATCTTTATTTCACTGTACTTCCCCCTTTGGGAATTCTCATTTCCCCAGCTTTCTGCCTTTATGCACTCCTCCTTCCTCCATGCTAGGAATTTACTCTCTTACCCCATCTCTGCTGATGTCCTCCTCCTTATTTCTTGTAGTTCTACAGCTGAGATGCCATCACCTCTATGACGTTTCCTCTGGTCACCCAATTTAAAAATTAAACTCTCTCCTTCAATGTTGTAGGCCATTCTTTTGGACTTGGCCTATGTACTCCATCATTTTCCAATTTGTAGTTTATTTTCCCCCTACTGGACTCTTAAATTCTTTGAGTTTTATTTTGATTTTTGAATGATATCTTAACACACAGGAGTCACTTTGTGCTTTTTGGAATAGGGAGAAATGGAAGTTAAATGTGGCGAAGGTCCTTCCAGTTCTTTATCATGTACCTTGATTCATAATAGAATGGATTTTTTTTTTCTTTTAAACTAATACAGTAGCTTGGATGAGAGATGAATAGTACGAGATATGGATGGGGGCTGTGTACTACTTGTTTTCTGGTAACTATTTCCTACAATAGCATGTTAGTCCAACAATGTATGTTTTTCTGATGAAGTGCTATTGTTTTCTATGACTTGTAGATTGTATTTTTTATTGAAATAATGACTATATGTTTTATTTTTTTAATTTAGTAATAAATTGCATGTGACTTAGGGACACAATATTGAAAGTAGCACTTGGGCCAACAGTTTCTATAAAGGGCATATGCATTCCTTTGGCCTCCCTTTAACTAAGTGAATACCATAGAGTTACCACCCCTTGCCATTCCTTATTTGTGTCTTTATCTTTTATTAAATAATAAATTTTAAAACTTAGGTTTAAATTGGAAAGTCAAGAGGCACTAAGAAAAGATGTGGAAAGAATCAATGGGAAATGGAGGTGGGAACTGAGAAAAATTAATTATAGTCAAAGGGTAGAGATCTGCTTCTTCTAGCAGAAAGAGGATTGGCAAATGGAGAGAGTTATAAGCTTACTTATGATAAAAAATGTTGATTCATCATTCAAGTATATATATTTTCACCTCTGGAGTGTTTTGAAGTTCATTTTCACTTTCTTCATGTCTAGAATCTGTATAACTTGGAATATCATTTCAGCACCTGTGGACACTTATACACTGTGCCACTGATGAAAATGTTAGTCCTGATTCAATAGAATAATAAAAGAAAATAGTGACAGTGGGAGAAAAATAAGGAACACATTATAACAGATTAAGTACATTTTGATGGGATCTGTAAGAAGCAGGGGTATGTGGGTATGTCTGTGGGGAGGGGAATGCTCTCCTAGGGGATTCCAGAATGTAGAGTGGAAAATGGAATTCACTATATCTCACTTTTTGGACTGATTCAACTTCTCTTTCGTGTACTGTTTCCCTCTCCCTTCCCTATCCTCCCTCTTTTTTTCCTGCAAACCAACAGTAAGTCTCATGAAAGGAAGAACTAACCCTAAGAGCATGTGATTTATTCTTCTCAGTCTCATTTCTGTTTTAATAATTATCATATTGACTCTGAATTTATTACACTACAAGAATGACTTTGTGTGGAATCTCATGAATTTAAACATTAATGTGAGATAAATTAGTTTTAAATTGAATTCCTAGAGTGCAATTGAATGTATTTCCGTCTGATGAATAAGGAGTTTTCTAAGTAAAATCTAAATCTCTGATGTTCCATTTCTGAGTGTGTTGAAGAAATATGTGGGGATACTTGATAAGGTTAAAATACGATTTCACTGCAATAGATTACCTGCTCTGTAAACTAACTTTTTTATTTTGGGGAAAAAGCTTTTTTTTTTTTTTTGCAAAGTTTGATAGATGAAACTTGAGTTTTCTCTCTCTGTGAGTTAAATAATCTGGTAGAAGCCAATTTGTTCTCAATTTGTTCTAAGATGTCATACTTGTGTTGAAAATGAGCCTGTTTCCACAGGGTTTTTCATTCATTAATTTCCTTGTTGCATAGTAAAATTAAACACATGTCTAACTGCTGCTTTTTTCCCCCCTCATTCTTTGATTTCCATTCACCTTATCATGGCATTGTAGGGGTGGGGGCCATGAAGAATAGTGAAAGCTCTATCATAGATCAGGCCAAGCAGCAACTGGTCAAAAACGAAGAAAATAAATCCATTAAAGATGAAGAAATGGGAAAACTTGTGTAGCACCTTACCAGTCAACTGGCATATTGCTAAATCATAAATGCCTGTGGACTGGTCACAGGGGAGCTTTCTCTAGCTGCCAAAGGTAGCAATTTGGTGTCATGCTGTGGACCTTTGTCAAGGAAACTTCCCCACAGGTGCCTAGGAAGACTTTAAAGGGGGACAGCAGGGAAAGTTCCCAAAGGATCAGCTTATTTGGTGTGGGAAGAAGGGAAGATGTCTCAGTGGGGTATCATCATTAGGTTGGGAGGCCCCTGGGGGTCAATCAGCTCCCAGGGTCTCTGAATGCTAGCGCTTGGAGAGGATATAGCTGGCACACCAAACAGGCAGTAAAATATAAGCTCCTCAAGGGCAGAGCCGTTTTATTTTTGCCTTTGAATCTCCAGTACCTAGCATAGACCTCATTCTGAGAGAGGCACTATGCCAAGTACCAAGGAATGAGTTAAATCATTCATTGCTGAATGAATAAAAACTAATTTACAGCTTTAGATTTATGATCTCATGATCCTATGTAGGTATACATAAAATAGACACAATGTACTTTTCAGGAGGGGGTGGTATATATGGGACTTGCCCATAAGGAGATTATATTCAATGGGTGGGTAGAAGATGTGCATAGACACAAAACATGAGATGATATTAAAAAGAAGACATCATTAATTACTGGGGGTAATTCAAGAAGGTTTAACAGAGGAGGTCTTATAGGAGCAAGGGAGATTGGGATTCTTTATTATGCATACAGGAAATACTTCATAAATATTTATTTAACTCAATTAAAACATATTTTTGAATATGGAAAGAGAGGAATAGAGGGAAATTAAATAGAGAGCTCTCAAACTTCTCAGCAGATGATAGCCTGTTGTGATTGATAGATGTGGAGATAAAATTTGAGGGTGGGGTGAGGAAAAATTAAAAGTTTTTTTTTTTAAATCACTCAAAGTAATGTCAGCTCAATAGGGGATGAATAATACTTGCCATAATGCAATGGGGGTCTAGTTCATTTTTTTCCCTCTTTCCTTTTTTTGGGGGGAGGTGGGAGGTCATGATGGTTTTGGGGGAACCAGAACTGAGATTTCATTATTACAAGGCCCTCCAAATAGGAAACTCCTTCTTCTAGTGCAGACTGGCACTTGCTGTAGTCTTAAAGAGTTTCCTGGGACACTTAGAGATTAAGTGACTTGTCCAGGATCACAAAACCAGGATAGATCAGAGGCAGAAGCTGGAGTCAGGTCTTCCTGACTTCAAGGCGAGCTCTCTACTCATTATACCACATTACTTCTCTCAGTCCAGTTTAGGTAGCATGAAATACCATACAATTAGGCAATTCTTTTTCTTTTTTTTTGATGAAGCAATCATGGTTAAGTGACTTGCCCAAGTCACACAGCTAGTAAATGTTAAGTGTCTGAGGCTGTATTTGAACTCAGGTCCTCCTGACTCCAAGGCCAGAGTTCTATTCACTGCACCACCTAGCTGCCCCCTTGTTTCGGAATTTTTTTTTCAAGGCAATTGGGGTTAAGTGACTTGCCCAGGGTCACACAGCTAGTTAAGTGTCAAGTGTTTGGTATGAGGCTGGATTTGAACTCAGGTACTCCTGACTTCAGGGCCAGTGCTCCATCCACTGTGGCACCTAGCTGCCCCTAGGCAATTCTTTTTCAAAGTCCTCTAGTTATGACCTGCTGTTCAGAAGGGAGAACAAAGGAGGCTTGAATGAATGGTGGGAGGTAACCAGGGTTGGAGATCAACAGATCCAGAATAGAGCAAGACCAAGGGAATACGAATCTTAGTATAGAAGAGACTATTGTTGATTTCTCTTACCCCAGAAAGAGTCAAGGATTTTTTTGGGGGGGGTGGCTAGGCAATGGGGTTAAGTGACTTACCCAGGGTCACACAGCTAGTAAGTGTTAAGTGTTTGAGACTGGATTTGAACTCAGGTCCTCCTGGCTCCAAGGTTGGTGCTCTATCCACTGTGCCACCTAGCTGCCCCCTGAGTCAAGGATTTGTTAAGGGAGACATACCTCCTCTCTGAGTTTATGTAGTGGGTAACTGCCACCAAATATGTATTTACTGCAACATAGAAATTATGGAGATAAAACACCTTTCTGATTATTATGCAAAGCAAAGGTTCAGGCCTCTAGAAAAAACTTGAACAATGATGAGGATTCTGACAAGGCTTCTTATATAAAAAATTATATCAAAGTTACAGAGAAATACACACACACACACACACACACACACACACATATCTTGTAGATTCTTCTTAGGGCATAAAAGTGAAAGAGAAGATAGATCCATAATCCCATACTTCCTTCAATTGTCATAAAAGTTGAACAAACTTAAAGAATCATAATCTCATACACCTCCTAAGGAAATACACTTTATGTAATAATCCCTATAGGTAAACTAAGTCAGGTTAAAGATTAACCTAGATTTAGAAGATTCACAAATGGGCCAATTGAAAAGGAAGATTTACGTGTCAACAAGGAGTCTGGGACAGTGGAGAGTTTTTCTCCGCCTTATCTAATCTAAGAAATGTTGAAGGACCTCAGTAAATTTTCCCATCCTATGGGAGGACTTTTGGTCAGTTGAAATTAATATCAACCAAAATTTGCTGGGGGAATGAAAGGAAATCCAGAATTCTCATAGCACCTCAGGGGATCCTAAGATCATTTATTTAGAGATGGAAGGGACATCAGAGGTAATCAAGAGTTACCTTCATTTTGCTTATGAGAAATTTGAGGTGCAAAAAAGCTTAAATGACTTACCCAGGGTCTCATGGCTTGTAAGTACCTAAGTCAGGATTCAAGCTCGGGTTTTTCTGACTTTTAGTCCTGTGGTTATAGCCACTAAAATTCTCTTATGGTTGGGAAATAAATCCAGAACTTAACAATGGATTAGGAAAACAGGGCTTGAGGGAGCTCCCCTTTTATTTGTCATGTTATACTTTGGTTGGAAGTAGAAAGAGGTAAGAAGGAAATTAGGAGAAAAGCCCAAGACATGAAGTAGGAATAGAAACTGTCAAGTGAACCCTCAAACTTCTCACTACCAAGGAAGACCTATTAAACCCCAGAAGGTGACATAATGTAATGGGGAAAGCAAAAGGTTCTCTGGTCTTGCTGCTGCCTTTTATGACTTCTTTAACCTTAAGCATGTCATTGAGCCTTTTATAATAAAAGGGTTATTAGGAAGATCAAATGAGATTAGCAATGTAAAGATGCTTTATAAAGTGCTACACAAATGCAGGCTATCATATTTAGAAAACACAAAGAAGGATGAGGCCATTTTTGTTTGTCAATTTCAAATGCTCTTAGGTCCAGACTGTCAGTCATGGGAAAAAACTTCATTCTTCCCTCTTTTAAAAAGAAATAAAATTCTTACTTTTCTTTCAAATAGATTTCTTGATGGAGGAAGCACTGGGGATATCTAAAAACTGCATCTTCTCTTGACTCATAGAATTCCATAGCTCCATAGGCTTTAAGAGGGGCTTAGATAGTGATGGAACTCTAAGGCACAGGTGAAAAAATTAAAATTCAGCAAAAGGTAGAGGTCAGTTCCTATGACTTCCTATTTTTTTTTCTGTTTCTGGCACAACAGAAAGATCAATGGCTCTGGAATCGGAGGAAGAGAGTTCAAGTTCCATTTCTGGGAAACATGGGCAAGTAACTCAACCTTCTCGGGCCTCATTTTTCTTATTTTTAAAATGAAGTGGTTAAACAAAAATTCTCGTAAGATCCCATCTGGCTCTAAATCTAGAAAATGATAACTTGGTGTCAATTCCCCACTCTGTTACTCCTGCATGCATGACCTTGGAAAAGTAATTTGCCATCTTTGGTTCTCAGTATTTAATGTGTAAAATGGGAGAGGGCTACAGGACTAAATGATCTCTTCAAGTTCTTTTATTTTTTGGTCAGACAATGGGTTTAAATGACTTGCCCAGGGTCACACAGCTAGTAAGTGTTATGGGTCAGAGGACAGATTTGAACTCAGGTCCTCCCGAATCCAGGGCCGGTGCTCTATCCACTGCACCACCTAGCTGTTCTTTAAGCTCTAATCCTATGACTTTAAGGGCTGTCTGTAGCAGAAAAGGAGCCCCTTTATCACCACACTAAGTCAGTTTCCTATCCTCTGTTTATTTTATTCTAAAGATGTGATTAAAAACCTTCAATAACTCAGTGTCTTCTCCACTAAAATTTTATTCCAATGTATCATCACAAAATGGAGGTGGCTCTGGGATGTTGAAGGCTATGTCAACTGGCCGATTTTACATACCAAGATGCATGTCATATAGGCTTGGTGATGGACCTGGAGAAGCAGCCCAACTAAATCAAGGTAAGTTTATCACCAGAGGATTGCCTCCATTTGATACAGTTCCCTACTCCCTCCCCCACTTCCCCAGCTACTCATGAAAATCAACTGGCATGGAGAAGGGTGTGGTTCACATGGGGGGAAGGAGGAGCTGCACCACTGAAATCCCAAATGCCTGAAATGGCGAAGTAACAGATGGGTCGATCAAGGGTTACAGACACAGTATACAGACCTGGATGTCAACAGATTATGTGACAAAAGTCTCTTAATTTACCTGTATGGTCAAAGCAAAAAGATAGAGCCTGGATTATGATATCTTAGAGTTTCAGCTCATTGAATGGCTAGAACCAAAGGATAATGATATATGGAGTAATGCTGTCCTAGAGAGAGGTTTCTGGTAATGTGCTTTAAGGGTCTGTTCTTGGCATTGAGCAATTCAATATTTTGTGAAAACATAGATGGTCCGTTTATCATATTTTAAGTGACATGAACCTGGGATAGAACATTTGTTTGGATGTCAAAAGACTTCAAAAGAAGATAAAATTTGATAAGAAAAATGTAAATTCTTCATGGGTTAAAAAAAATACACAGGACTAGGCCGTTCTTGTTATGGTAAAATAGTAGTTTATGAAGAAAAAAAGATACAGGAATTTTCAGGGACTACAGAATCAGCATGAATTATCTGCATTTTATGGGAGGGCCCCAAAAGAATGATCCTATGTTTGATTAAAAGAAAAGTGATATCCAGAATGAGAGAGGTGTACTAAGCTCTCTCCTAGTCAGATAACATCTGGATTAAGGAGGTTATTTCTGAGAGCCAGATTTTTGCGGAGGACAACAAGCTATATTATTTCCAGAAAAAGGTAACCAAAATCTTTAAGGGATTAGGAATTATATGAATAAATGAGAGGAAGAAGAAATCTATTAACCAGAGAGGACTTTGAGGGACATTCTTATAGCTTTAAGTACCTGAAAGGCAGCTGTGTGGAAGACAGATTAAATTAGTTCTGCTTGGCGACTGAGGGCAGAATTAGATACCCAAGCATAGCTACCATAGCCTCCCCTGAATCATCTCTTTTCAGGACTACCATTTCCAATTTCCTTCAACAGGTCCTCATATGACATTAATGTATCACCATCCTGGACACTATCTTTTGTGGATATTTTGGAGGTAATAGCAATCACTGAAGCTTATTAAGTAGGGGTATAATATGGACAAAGCTATGCTTCAGATACTTGACCACTTGAAGGAGCCATTGGGAACTTCTAAGGTTAGTGCGTGTGACCTACCTAAAGACTAAGCAAAGAGAGTCTAAGAGAAGAGTAAGAGGAGAAATAGAATAGAGTAGTGCTAGGAAGGAAGCTGGATGGTACAGTGGATAGAGTGCTGGGCCTGAAGTCAGGAAGACTCATCTTCATGAGCTCAAATCCAGCCTCAGACATGTATTAGTTGTGTGATCCTGGTCAAGTGTCATTTAACCCAGTTTGCCTTAGGTCCTCATCTGTAGAATGAGCTGGAGAAGGAAATGGCAAACCACTCCTGCTTCTTTGCCAAGAAAACCCCAAATGGGGTCAAAGAGTTGGACACAACTGAAAGGATCTCAACAGCACTGCCATGAAAACCTAGAAAGAAGAGATATGGAAAAGAGAGTGAACTGTGTCAAAGACTGATTAATTACTTCTGGTTTCTCCATTAAAATGTAAACTTCTTGAGGGCAGGGAGTGTTTTTGCCTTTCTTTGAGTCTCCAGCACTTAGCACAAAGCCAGGCACATTGTAAGCACTTAAATGCTTGTATACTGCCTGGTGAGTTCTCTTCCCTGAAAAGATTCAAATAAAGACTGGGTAACCTCCCAGCAAAGTTGTAAAGAATTTTGATACTTCTCTAAGGATTAAGGTCTCTGAGGTCTCTCCCAACTTCAAGATTATAAAAATCCCTAGGACAGGATTTACTACTCCAATACTTTCTTCTTTTCTATCACTTGAAAAAATACCTTATACACAAAACCACCTTTCTCTTAATGCTAATCCTAATTCTCTCACTGAGAAGAAACCTTTTCAAATAAGGAATATGTGGATGTGTCCTCTCAACACTCAGTAAGCATCTTTAGCTCTCCTCAACTTAGTGTGATGGAAAATAAAAGGTTCACTAACTTCAGTGCTTTGAAAGACATATTTTTATTTCTAGCCAAGGAGTGAGTTGCATCCCTGTTTTGAAACCCAAAATGAAGTATGGTTTTTTTTTTATTTGAAACCTTTGTTCTGAAAGTTTCTTAGGTTCCAAGTTTGCAACGGAAGCTCTGGGTGGTTTCTGCCCCACTACTGGCATTCTCACTGACAACTTGTGGAAGGACAGAAGCCATAAAATAGTTAACAGTCAACTATATGTTATTGTGGAAAACTCTGGAAAAAATCAGTGTCTCCAAGCCAGAATAATTGGATAGTAATTTAGAATACCATAGTGGACAGTGTGCTAGTCTTGGAGTTATGAAAACCAGGATCAATTCCTGCTTTGGACATTTATTATCTATGTAACCATAGGTCTTAGTCTGTTTTCTTAGCTGTAAAATAAGGGTGGTCTTATCCAGATTACCTACCAAATGAGAAAATCATGAAATTTTGAGCTGGAAGAGATTTCAGAATGATGAGGATGGGATCTGGATCCCAAAATGGCAAAACTCTGGACTTTCCCAAGAGGTCAAATCTCTGGCATTTGCCTGATGCCACAATCCTATCAAATGGCCTTTCATTATGGCCTATGCCCAATCTACCTCCAGCTGACCCCAGGCCACTTCCCACCCTTAATCTTCTCTAGACTCCATTCTCCCTTGGCCATGTGGTCCAGGTCCCAAGCCATCTGTTCACCCCAACTTACTGGCCACTCCCATCCAGGTATTCCTTAGACCCCTCCTCCAATCATCCCAAACTACTTGGCCACTTCTAGATCCCTCCCACAGCTTTTCTGTATATAAGGTCCATCTCATTCCATTAAGGTGCTCAGATTCTTGAAATCTAGCCACTGCTCAGGTTCTTATAATCTACCCAATAGCTCAGTAATGTTCAGATTCCTTCAGAGTCTGGCCAATATGGCAGATGTTCTAATAAATCTTGTCTTTGGCTGAAAGAAGACTTAGATTGAATTCATTCAGGCAAGATCCACTTGTGATTTCAGGGTCCCAGCACCCCTAAACCTCAACAAGAACATATGAAGTTAAATTCCTACCTTTTAAAGAAGAAGATACGAAAGCCCAAGGAGTCACACTAACAAAGATCCAGGTCCTGTTACTTCAGAACCTGTGCTCATTACATAGTATCACCTTTAACAATGACTTAAGAGGTTGTTTCGAGGAACAAATAAGATAATATATAGGTAAATCCCTTAATACTAAAGCTGCTGCTGTCTCTCCTTTCTCTCTCTTTCTTTCTCTCTCTCCTCACTTCTTTTTCCTCCTCCTTCTCTTTCTCTCTCCCACTCCCCCAGAACAACTTCTACAATGCCCTACCCCTATTCCTTGATTTTCTCCTTTCTTATATGTCTTGTCTTCCCATATTAGAATATAAGCCCTTTGAGGTCAGGGACTTTCTACTTATTCTTTCTACTAGCTCTTAGCATTGTGCTTGGTATATAGAAGTGCTTAATACTTTCTAGCTGACTGACTGAATCACTTTGAAACTTTAAGACACAATAAAAATGTCAATTCTATTTTATTATTATTATTATTATTATTTAGTACTTCCTTTGGAAAACAGCATCATCACTTCTAGGGAAAAGATCCAGACATAGTTAATGTTTATTTTATTTTACATTATTATATGAGTACATTCTTTAAGCCTTCCTGCTCCCAATCCTCTTCCCCCCGCCTCCATGCCCAGCATATACTTAAAAATATATTTACTACTAAACTATATCCAGGTACAAAAGGAAATGACAACCACTGACAGACAAAGCAAGTTGTCAAATAAAAGAGGTATTTGAGTTAGGTATGTCAGAAACCAAGACAGATTAAGGTGGTCAAAACTACATTAATCTGGCGTCACTTTCACTTTAAAATGTTTTGGAAAAGTTCCTTGCTAATGTGGACAGTTTTATATATTATAGGTCCAAGGAAGGGGTTATCCCTTATTCATCAGTATTACTAGTAACAGTGCTCAAATCTTTCCTGCCGCGTGCCCACAGTTCCAATACCTAGCCACTGTGGGGTTGGAATCTGGTTCACTGATGTGCAAATGTTGCATGAAGAGAAACTAAAGTCTTTCTGCAATCAGTAATGCCTAAGAAGTTTTTTTTTAGCACCTACCACAGCTGGGAGACAATGGGAGACATTGTAGAGACAAAATTTTTTTTTAAAAATGTGCCCTGCCCTCAAGGAGCTTACATTCTCCTTAGGTTTCTCAATAAACAGCAACATTACTCAGAAAAAAAGTCCACTTGCCTTAGGGTTTTTTGTTTGTTTGTTTTGTTTTATTTTTTAGTCCTATTTGTGTTAATAAATCTAGGCTCTTCAGCAGCTTATCTATGAAGCCACTGGTGGGTTCTTGGCATCAGTTGAGTGGGACTATTTCTCTCATTCTATTCATTTATGAAAATATCCTAAAGTATTTAAAGGATGGGGCTATTTTCTGAAAAAAAATGCATATTTATGTCTCCCTGTGACTTCCAATTAGCAACTAGCACTGTGGGAGAAGTTTAGAAATAGAGAAAAGTCTGCCTAGAAAACATGGGAAATTGTTAAATACAAGAATTCTGGTTAGACTATAAATGGTAGACAAATTGTCAAGAAGAGAGTAAGGGGGAGGAAAGATGATGTAATCACCTGAGAGGATATCTGAACCTTAAAGGATTGAATGAATGATGTAGAGGGTGTGGGATGCGTTTAGGTGTTTGTGGGAATGATGCACTGTCACACATTTAAAAGAATTTTGAAGACAGAGGGGTTTAGAAAATGCTGTGGTTAGTCTGGATTCTAAACACAATCAGGTAGTGTGATGCAATGAGCCCAAGCCCTTCCTTCCAAGTAGAATCCTTCAGTCCAACAAGACAGTGAATCTGAATTTTCTAGGCTTTGACAAACCTTAGAAAATGACCATAAAGTGAATGGGTCAGAAAAGTCTAGTTTCAGTAAACAGGAGTAGTATTAATAGCTAACATTTATATAACACTTTAAGGTTTGCAAACAATTTTACAAATGTCATCTTACTTTATCCTCACAGAAGCCATGGGAGGTAGGTGCTGTTATCACCCCCCCATTTTACAGTTGAAGAAACTGAGGCAGAAAGAGGCGAAGTAAGTTGTCTCAGACCATACAGCTAGTAAGTGCCTGGTACAGGATTTGAACTGCTTTTGATTGACAAGCTACCTTCTCTTTTTTCCCCCTTTTTAACAAATGCTTTTAAAATATTTAATCTAAAGTTTCATGGCAGGGTCTCACTTGACCCCTTGCAATGAAAGTAAAAATGGTCTTTGACAGCTTTCTAGTGACAACTGGGATGAAATCTTTTGCTTCTTTGTGAATTGTTTTCTCTCAAAGCTTGAATTTTCTAAAGTAGAAAGGACATAGCAGCTGATGCTCCAAAAGAGGCCTAAAATGATTCTCTGATTTCCCCTACATTACGAGTTGAGAAACTGAGGGTGGGGATGCTTGAGGGACTTCAATGAGCTAATGGTAGAGAGAAATCCAGAATGCAGGTCTCCAGACCTGAGTCAAGGGTGCTGCCCCTCCCAAAATCACGTATTTCATGCAGTTCCTTCTTATGACTCCCTCCCATTTTGCTGATCTGTTCCTTTGGACCTAAAAGACATCTTTGCCACATCCACCCACTCATTTCTCAGTTTTTGCTTAAACTCAATCAGCAATACACCTTATCAACGCAGGAGCTCCCTCAAGTGGTAAAACTGGGTAACTGCAGGCTATGCATGTTACGGAAAAACAAAAATGACTTTCTCCCTGTTTTGCTTTCTGACATTGTTTTTACTAATAAAACTACAGCACAACGTAGGCGCTGCCTGTATAGCCACACCTCCACTAACAGAAAGAATGTGCTTTAT